>NC_051863.1:2702500-2936695 GCF_015732765.1 Culex quinquefasciatus | reverse complement strand
ATGTTCGGATCCATTATTCAACCCATCGTTGGTTAGGTAATCGAAAGACTTTTCCAATGAGTCCAAAACATTGGAGATCTGGCAACCCTGTCTCGAGTTATGACCACTTAAGTGATATTAATGTACTTTTTTTGATGCCGGATCTCACTTAATTGTATGTAAACTATGTCCGGATCCATTATTCATCCCATCGTTGGTTAGGTAATCGAAAGACCTTTCCAATGAGTCCAAAACATTGAAGATCTGGCAACCCTGTCTCGAGTTATGAGCACTTAAGTGATATTTATGTACTTTTTTGAAGCCGGATCTCACTTAAATGTATGTAAACTATGTCCGGATCCATTATCCAACCAATCGTTGGATAGGTCATCAAAAGACTTTTCCAATGAGTCCAAAACATTGAAGATCTGACAACGCTCAGTCTCAAGTTATGACCGCTTAAGTGACATTTGTGTATTTCTTTATTGAGATACAAGCCTTACCTGACAAACTTCGTTCTGCCTTTTTTCGTTTGTTGACGTTTTTGACTTTTTTGCTTATTCAGCCTCCTGTGATCAAAACTTGATTTTAACCTTTCCCATACAATCTGCAAATATTCCGGAATTGGTTCCAGAGTGGCAAAATTTGTAACTTTTGGCGTAAGAACCTTCCTTGGACTCACGAACTTACCATACGAACCCAACGCAACAGCAATCAACTCGATCGGACGTTCCGTGTTGAATTGATTCGCGTTCGAACAAAACCGTCGAAATTTTGTATATATAATATGTATAGAAGACAGATAGAATTTGTATCCAAACCCATCATATCACTCTTTGATATCACCAAATGTTGGTAAAAGTGAGGAAGGCAACAACCACATAGGTGGATTAAGTTAGTTTTACTAAGTCATTTTGCCTTCCTCACTGAGGTAAGGCTATAATCCTGCTCTAAAAATGAACTTTTTATTAAAAGCTCGAAGACCCACCTTCATATATACATATCGACTCAGAATCAAAAACTGAACAAATGTCTGTGTGTGTGTATGTGTGTGTGTGTATGTGTGTGTGTGTGTATGTATGTATGTGTTCAAAAATCTTGCCAAGTTTTCTCAGCACTGGCTGAACTGATTTTGGTCAAACCAGTTGCATTCGACTTGGTTTAGGGTCCCATACATCGCTATTGAATTGTTTGAAGTTTCGATAAGTAGTTCAAAAGTTATGTATAAAAATGTGTTTTCACAATTATCCGGATCTCAATTATATGCATGTAAACGATGTCCGGTTCCATCATCCAACCCATCGTTGGTTAGGTAATCAAAAGACCTTTCAAACAAGTCCACAACATCAAAGATCTGGCAACCCTGTCTCGAGTTATGACTACTTAAGTGATATTTATGTACTTTTTTGAAACCGGATCTCACTTAAATGCATGTAAACGATGTCCGAATTCATCATTCGACCCATCGTTGGTTAGGTAATCAAGAGACCTTTCTAACGGATCCTTAACATTGAAGATCTGGCAACCCTGTCTCGACTTATGACCACTTAAGTGATATTTATGTACTGTTTTGAAGCCGGATCTCACTTAAATGTATGTAAACGATGTCCGGAACCATCATCCGATCCATCGTTGGTTAGGTAATCAAGAGACCTTTTCAACGAGTCCACATAATTGAAAATCTGGCAACCCTTGTCTCGAGTTATGACCACTTAAGTGATATTTATGTACTTTTTTGAAGCCGGATCTTACTTAAATGTATGTTAACGATGTCGGGATCCATAATCCAACCCAACATTGGTTAGGTAATCAAGAGACCTTTCCAACGAGTCCACAACATCGAAGATCTGGCAACCCTGTCTCGAGTTATGACCACTTAAGTAGTATTTATGTACTTTTTTGAAGCTGGATCTCACTTAAATGTATGTAAACGATGTCCGGATCCATAATCCGACCAATCATTGGTTAGGTAATCAAGAGACCTTTCCAACGAATCCACAACATTGAAGATCTGGCAACCCTGTCTCGAGTTATGACCACTTAAGTGATATTTATGTACTTTTTTGAAGCCGGATCTCACTTAAATGTATGTAAACGATGTCCGGAACCATCATCCGACCCATCGTTGGTTAGGTAATCAAGAGACCTTTTTAACGAGTCCACATAATTGAAAATCTGGCAACCCTGTCTCGAGTTATGACCACTTAAGTGATATTTATGTACTTTTTTGAAGCCGGATCTTACTTAAATGTATGTTAACGATGTCCGGATCCATAATCCAACCCATCATTGGTTAGGTAATCAAGAGATCTTTCCAACGAGTCCACAAAATCGAATATCTGGCAACCCTGTCTCGAGTTATGACCACTTAAGTGATATTTATGTACTTTTTTGAAGCCGGATCTCACTTAAATGTATGTAAACGATGTCCGGAACCACCATCCGACCAATCATTGATTAGGTAATTGAGAGACCTTTCTAACGAGTCTACATAATTGAAAATCTGGCATCCCTGTCTCGAGTTATGACCACTTAAGTGATATTTATGTACTTTTTTGAAGCCGGATCTTACTTAAATGTATGTAAACGATGTCCGGAACCATCATCCGACCCATCGTTGGTTAGGTAATCAAGAGACCTTTCCAATGAGTCCACAACATCGAAGATCTGGCAATCCTGTCTCGAGTTATGACCACTTAAGTGGTATTTATGTACTTTTTTGAAGCCGGATCTCACTTAAATGTATGTAAACGATGTCCGGAACCACCATCCGACCAATCATTGATTAGGTAATCGAGAGACTTTTCTAACGAGTCTACATAATTGAAAATCTGGCATCCCTGTCTCGAGTTATGACCACTTAAGTGATATTTATGTACTTTTTTGAAGCCGGATCTCACTTAAATGCATGTAAACGATGTCCGGATCCATCATCCGACCCATCATTGGTTAGATAATCGAGAGACCTTTCCAACGTGTCCACAACATTGAAAAACTGGCAACCCTGTCTCGAGTTATGACAACTTAAGTTATATCTGTGTACTTATTTTTCTGGACCTAAAAAAATAGCTGAAATATGTGTCCAAACCACTCATATTACCCTTTGTTGGTAAAAAGTGAGGAAGGCATCAACCACATAGGTGGATTAAGTTAGTTTTTTCCAGTAGTGTAACTTTTTTCCACTTGTTTTTTTGTTTGTATGCTTTTTTATGTAATGATTTGAAAAAAAAAATATTTTAATTTTTAGAAAAATCGCAAAAAATGTATGATACAGTCCAGACTCAATTATCCGAAGCCTCGATTATGCGAAGTTTCGATTATCTGAAGTTCGATTATCCAAAGGTTTGTATGTGACTTCGGATAATCAAATCACAAAGAAATTTGTTTTTTTTCCGAGTTCTGCGACCCTATTTTAGTCAAGTTTGAATAATTTATTGCCTGAAAAACAATAAATGCATTTTTTTTTAATATTTCGTCACCGCCATATTGGTCGCCATCTTTTGGCGTAGTTTAGGAGTCATACATAAACTCTACAATCAAAAACAAGACAATGAACAAAGAAAAATTTGCGATTCGATAAGGCTGGTACAAATTTTATTTTAAGTTTTCGTCAAAGTTGGCCAAAAATCAGGGGGCAACAAAATGTTTTTCAAAGAACTTCAAAATTTCATTGAATCAACGGAAATCGATTTAAAATGAAACTATTGAATTTTTAAAAAAATTGATGTTAAGTTTCGCAAAAGTTTTTTTTTGCTTAATTTTTGTTTTCGTAAAATCGTATATTCTTTGAAAACTATTCATTGCAAAACAACTGAACTAGTGTAAAATGCATCTTAAAATACTTTTGCAATCAAATTTCATAGTTTCATAGTCTTAGACTTGTAATTTCAATTTTTATATTTTTACTTCCGTAGACGTCAGATCGATCTTATATTTTGGTCAATGTTAGAGCACAAAAGCTCAACAAAAAGCTCATTAAAATTTGCTGATGAAAAATTACAAAAATCGTTGAAAGTTAAAATTCAAAAGTGGCTCATTGATTACTACCCTATCCTCAAGTACTTTTTGATTGTAAATTTGATTTCTAATCTGAAAACAAAGTCAAAATAGTAGTAGTAATGTGGTCTTAGGCAATCTTGTGGGAAATTGGACGAGCTTTCCAGTAAAATATTTACGAGCCTGAAAAATCAAGTTTGTCATAAAGAAATTGCCAAAACCTATAAAAAAACATTTTTCTCAACAATTTTATTTTTAAAACCGCAATAACTCCACAAGGATTGGGCTTAGGGCAGTAGTCAATTTGAAGACTTTTATGTCAAATTGTCTGAAGAATCGTTCTTGTTTTCGGTTTTTGAAAATTTTGACGTTTAGAGCACTTAAAAAACAGTTTTAGCAAATGATTTTTGTATTTTTTTAGGTGAGTTTTTCCATCCTGAATTTTTCATGAGTCTTTTTGTAACATCTTACATCTTTTTTTTCTTTCAGTATTTTTCTTTGGAAAGCCCGTCAAATTTCGTACAAGTTTGTCTTTGACCACTTTTTGATACGATGCAACGGCTTCGAGATACAGCGACATTTGAATTACGAAATACAAAAATATTGAAAACACTTACGAAAAGTAGGCCGTTCGTCATTAGCGACAGGAAAATTGAGTAGTTTCAAAATGGAGCTGTTTTTTTTTTTAATTTTTGTCACGTTTTAGAAAATTATGATTTTTTTTTGAAAAATTGCCAATGCTACTAAACAAATCAACTTGTGCCACCGCTTAAAAAAAGCATTTTTTGTTATCTAGTACAAATCCAGAATAACCTTTTTTTTAAAAAAAATATTTATTTTGCGCAATTCGATATTTGTTTGAAAATTTAGAAGATGAAAAATTCGTTATCATACAAAAATAAAATTTTGGAAAAATATGGAAAATGGGT
Source organism: Culex quinquefasciatus (assembly GCF_015732765.1). Taxonomy (NCBI): domain Eukaryota; kingdom Metazoa; phylum Arthropoda; class Insecta; order Diptera; family Culicidae; genus Culex; species Culex quinquefasciatus. The sequence goes on along the minus strand of NC_051863.1, from coordinate 2,931,791 downwards.
AAAACAAGTAGTATTTATATTGTATTTTATCTCAATTTGAATCAAGAGCATATTGCACATTTCCGGGCTAGATAATGATGTTGCTTTGATCAGCTATCATAAAACAGCAGATCGTGATTCCGATAATCGTGGAAACAGGCTATAATTTTGTTCTCATTTTTCGTGTCTCTTTAGTCCTGGATCACCTCGACTGCCAACGCCGCCGCAAGTTTTTCCTGTGTACTCAACCATCAAACTGTATTGAATCATCCGAAGGTGCCCCAGCTCCGCTGCAATGCCTTGGCCCCACCAGAGGTCATCGCGTCGGCGAAAAAGAGCAAAACATTTGAGGAAAACCGGCTCGGACATCTCTCCTTACATTGTTTTATTTTTCCTCGACCGCGACGAAGTTGACCGCCAACATATCATCAACAGTGCCGCCTCGTGGGTCGGCGAAAATTTTTGTTGTTTTCATTTTTGAACACATTTCTCCGTCGTCGTCGTCGCGGTCGCGGTCTCGGCCACAGATTGTGTTGCCCCTTTTCGGTGAACTCTGAGCTGAACCACTGACACTCACTGGTGGTGCATTTCTTGAATTCCATCCAGTCAGTAGCAGCCGCCGGGAGGTGCACAGTGGGAGAATTTGGATTATGATTAGTCCATTGAATAGAAGCATGTTTTACCCGCCGACGTGCCGATCGAGCTGAGATGCTGTGAGAGAAACATAACCAATCTTTGAAAACGTCATAATTTTAGATTTTGACCTACTTGAACTCAAACCTAACCCCCTGTCCAGCGGTCAAGTTCGATCTCTGTGGTAGCCGCAGGTTTTCGGCTGAACCGATTTCAATCGACGCATGAATGCCAACTTGCTGTAGGACAAGACATTAAAAGAGACAATAAAAAACAAACAACAGCCCAATCGGCACTTGAGGGCGACCAACAGAGTGTGCGTGCGCGTCGACCGACTTAAGGTGAGGTGTTCAATCCGGAACTGGTTTAAATGACCAGCGCGGGACTGCTGCATGAATGGTTACAAAGCGCGGGTCGAGGAAGATTGAGTTGGACAGATGGATCCGGCAAGGTCGCTCGTTGCGGCGCGGTTCAGCTTATTACATTAGATCACGACGCCTGAGGAGGACTGTCGAAGCTTCTGTCTGCTGAACTTGAAAGGTTTTTTCGACCTTGTTTGGGCCACTCTGATGAATGACAAAATTTTGCAGATTTATGATTCAGATGACGTTCAATTCATGGTTCTCGAATCCGCTGAAATGGAAGAGCCTTCGTTTTTATTTTTATTTTTGGCAATCAGTGGCAGATCTGAAAATCTGTCAAATACAATCAGTGCCACGTTGTTTGACTGAGGGCAGGATGGTTCTCCTCGGGAAAAAAACAGAATAAAAACAACTCGATAAAAGCCAATTCAGTGTTGGGTTGTGCTACGCGTGTCTGAGCAAATAAATCATCCTCGGTTTTTCAGTTTGTCAATTTAGCGCCACTTTTTTGCCAGCGACATCGACTTTCTCTATCTACTTCGCGCTATCCGTCGGGGGTGTCGCCCCACCCGGTGAAAGTGTCAAACTGTTATTTATATTCATTTTATTCATATTTATTCTGCTGATTTACATAGGTGCCTGGCCGCCACAATGCTATTTTGCATACAACGTTGTTTTTCCGCTCCCGTGTACTGAAACACAGTTTCACGAGTGACCGCTTTTCGTTTTCGAATTCGGTTCAATTTTAAACTCCCAACCAAAGCTGTTTCCTCTCCGGTCAACGGCTCAGTGCTGCGCGCCATTTTATTAAATTAGAACATAAATTGGTTCGACATCGGTGGATCCCAGCCAAATAGCTGTATCTTCCCACCCCCTCCACCACCATTCGATGCTTTGCAATATGTCACTAACCGGACACTTTACCCCATCCCCCGACTGATGCTGCTACTACTGGGAAACCGATTCAGGCACAATCTGTGGCACTCTGGCTATAACCTAGCAAGGACGACCAGTTTTGTTGTTTTTATGTGCTACAACATTCGCCACAAAACCGTTGCCAGCAATATCGGAAAGGGTGTACATTAGCGTGGTTCACGTTTCTATGAAAAAGACAAAAGTTGTTATTTTGTCTTGCATCAACCGGAATTTCGTTCTTTTATGTCCCCAGAAGCACTCCTGAAAATTTGAGCCCATTTGGTAAGGTCTAGGAGCTCCAGTTTTAATTTGAAATTTATATGGGATTTTGATTTATTTTCCAAGGAAACTATCTTTTACATTGTATAAGGATTTTTATAAATCGATGAAATGACTTAATTCTTATAGTAGGAGATAGTTTTGAACTGGGAACAACTTTGTAGAACATATCAACAAGTTAGGAAGTGACCCTTTAAAGATACAGGTACTTTTAGATGGTGGCTTTTGAAGGGCCAGCCACCATCTAAAAGTATCTGTATCTTTAAAGGGTCACTTCTAGCTTATTGGTATGTTCTACAAAGTTGTTCCCAGTTCAAAACCTATCTCCTACTATAAGAATCAAGTCATTTCATCGATTTATAAAAAAATCCTAATACAATGTAAAAAGATAGTTTCCATGGAAAATAAATCAAAATCCCATATAAATTTCAAATTAAAACTGGAGCTCCTAGACCTTACCAAATGGGCTCAAATTTTCAGGAGTGCTTCTGGGGACATAAAAGAATGAAATTCCGGTTGATGCAAGACAAAATAACAACTTTTGTCTTTTTCATAGAAACGTGAACCACGCTAGTGTACATTAACCGGTAGTTGAAATGGGTTGTATTGTAGAATTTGATTATTTTTGGTTATTATTTTTTTAACTGTTAATTTTCATGACATACAACATGATATGGTAATTAACAAATAGAAAATAACTTAATATTTTAAAACACAAACGTGCAATAATTGCTGCATTTACCCTATTTATTTAGTGTCCTGTCAACCATAAAAATATCTATTAAATGAACATGCTTGAAATTTAAAGCTCGTGTGATACAATCGAAAAGCAATATTCTAAAAAAAATAATTTGAATTAACCCTAGAGCATTTTAGACAGTTATGAAGGTTTGCTTAGCCTACTGAAGAATTGTGGTCGCAGTTTTAAATTTCAAAATCTTGTCAAAATCCAAAAGTTTCAATTTTTCGAACTTAAACCTCGCAATCGTTTGATCATACTTGTTTGAAAATAAATAAAACCCGATTTAATTACTTTCTGCAAAACGATTCACTTACAATTGTATCGGAATATTTCTTTCTAGATCAAAGTCCAGATCACGAATGAGTTTTGGCATCCATTTCGATTTAAACATGCCTTTTATCTTTTATGAGTTCAAAAAAGTTGTGAGTAATGTGTATTCTTTAGAGGTGGGCAAAATCGCTCTCTTTTAGGAGCCGCTCATTTTCGTTCGCTCATTAAAAAGAGCCGCTCTTTTGAACGGCTCTTTCGCTCTTCTTCAAAATTTGGATGAAAAGGGGTTTTTTTAAGAATCGTGTGATTTTATAAGTTATTTGACAATGGACTTTTACAAATTATTTGATAAAAAAAATAAAACTGAAAACGAGAAGATGCCCTTGAAAACCATAATTCTTGGCGGTCTCTGTCAAGATTTCTACTCAAACCTAAACATTCGATTAATTGAATGGCATCCAAACTTAAACCAAGCATGTTGGAAAAATTGCTATTATTTGTAAAATTGCGTTGAGTTGAACTAATGCTGATATTTTATTTGGAGAAAACATTCTGTGAACTCTTTTCTACATTCTGATTTAATCGATTATGTCTACAAACGCTAAAATTTAATTGGACAAAAGGATTTTTTTCTAAAATCTCTAAACTATTCAGTATATTTTGGTATTATTTAACAAATTATGCAATTTGAAATGCTCAAATTTGTATTCCGGTAATACTTTAATGTACAATCAGTTGAATAGTGAAAAGTTTTTTCATGTTGTTTAAAAAATCATTTACTTTTGGGATTAATTTTGAGTGCGCCACATATTTTAAATTGCCTTTTCAATACTCTATAACAAATTTAATTCTATTTTTTTTAAATTCAATAAATCATATTTATAACAAAAAACATGCCATCTTGAGCCGATTCTTTCGAAAGATCGAAGTTTAAAAAAAACCACGGTTCTTTTTTGTGAGCCACGGTTTTTTCGCTCTTTTCAGTGAATCGGCTCTTTGAGCGGCTCGCTCTTTTTTTGCCCTCCTCTAGTTTTTTTTAAATTTGTGAATGTCATAAGATTAAGAATGTACACATTTACTGAGGAAGTTGTTGTCTTCAACATTGCTACATTTACCCAGTTCTGAAACAATTTAATTGTGAAAATAGTCAAACATTGTTGTTAACTTAACACTCCTTTAGACTATGCTTTAGGGATTGATTCAAAATCATGTTGATAGATATCGCTCAACAAAAATGTTTTGAAAATCAAGAGAACTTTATCACTTTATCAATAACTTTGGGCATATTAAAAAAAAACTTACAGCCTCATTTATATGGTTTTTAAACAACTTTCTTGAAAACAAACAACTAGATAGTTTTTATGAGAAAAAAAAATTGAATATTCAATCGTTAATCCAAAATATGCAAATAATGTTTTACAAAGCCTGTGAATCTATTATGTTCTCAAAGATCACACCTCAACATTTCAATCATCACCAGAGGCAAAATTCATTCGTCATGTTTGGCCAACCATAACGTTACCGTAATCCTCAGCACAAGTGTGAAACGTTTAGAAAAATGTGATTGACATATCTTATGATTTGGGGTGCCGACAAAAGTGAACGATTCACTGTGGGACCCACATCTGTCGGCAGTTTGTAAGCTAGGAATTCAAGGTATTCCCCTAAAAAGGGTTCAAATTGAGGTAAATCGTCTGCGGTAGTTTGATTTGGATACTCGAAACCGCACACTCACACTTGCTCGTGACGGCCAACTGACACCTTGCAATAATTGTATACGCCGTCGAACTTGAAACAACGAGACGACGCGACGGCGTTAAGGTTGATCCACAATTGGCCCCACAGAAACAGGTAGTAGTGCCTCCAGCTCGCAAACAATTGACAATCACAAAAATTGAAAGTAATCGCGCAGGAGGCGTGTTTTTGTTTTGCACTCTTTGTGTACGCGGTTCGCCATTCCCGGGTTGTAAACTTGAATCATTATTTTAGTGGGACTGTCCCGCACTCGCACAACCAAGGAGGCCATGAAGAACTCCGACTCTTCATTTAATCTTGTAAACGGCCTTTCCTTTCGAATTTTTTTATTCGATGGATTCACTTTCGAAAATACTGGCTAGAGTCTTGCCAGATTGTAACAAGGACCCTGAGTGCGCCATTGCAGACAATGTTGGCCTCGAGGTTCGCGTTGAAAGTGGCGGAATCTGGGGCCGGCACTTGTGATTTATCGCGAAATTTTCCTCGCTTCGGCAGTCAATTGCGCATCTAGTGGGCCGCGGCCGTCACGGTGCTGGTAACTGGATCAATTCTTTGGATTCGTTTTTTCGTGCCTACTGAGATCTTTCGGGGGAGGGGGGGATATCAATTTGGTGATTAACTTTATTATTGCCTTGGCAGATAACTGGTGGTAAAAGTACTGTTTCAAACTGAATTCGAAAGGCGATTGGGAGAATGTGTTTTTTACGCTCAAGTGAGGAAATACTTTATTATTTTAGAATGTTTTCGGCAAAATCACTTTTGAAAATTCAAATTTTGCAATGTAGGACTCCACACAGTTCTACGATTTGAAAGTCATTGAGGATTTCTGTTGATTTTTCACTACGCTCTGTTGAGATTAGAGCTTCCGAAACCTTCTAAATCTTCAAAATTCATTTTGAGCTCATTTTTATCCAAAACTTAACATTTCAAATTTCGGGTATAAATGCTCTGACTTTAATCTAATTTTTCACCCAATTTTATTTTTTGAAAAAAAAATGTTTCGCAGAATTTAATTTGTTATTGCAGCTATGTTACTGTAGAAAATTTTAATTTAATTTTAATTTTTGATTTTTTCCTTAAACTGTTATATCTTCTTCTGCTAAAATTTTGATTCATGAAGCCACAGTTCGGAAATACCAGTAGCAATTCAGGATTTTAAGACTTTATTGATATTTTGCTTTTTTTTTCACAATAGCATGTAAAGGAGCCATTACACTACCGCAAGCAAACAAACTCGCACTTTTTCGTGTTTGACAGATTGCCAAACTCGTAAACAAGGCCAAATGTATGCAGGCTGACGTTTGTACAAACAAATCTAGGCAAACAAACAAAGCAGGCAAACTGGCAAACTATCAAAAAGTGCGTGTTTGTTTGTTTGTTAGCCGTAGTGTAATAGCTCCTTAACTGTAAAAATGTGTAAATCAACAATTGATACTTTTTACTTTGAATGATATAAAAAAAAACTTCATATTTGATATTTTGATTTATTTAGTATTTATGGACAGAAACAATATTTTTTCTTAATATCTATCTGTTTTTTTTTTTCTAAATTTACAAAAACCTTTCTCGTTAACTATGATTCTACAAGTGAGCAATTCTCTACCAAAACCGGAAATGAATTTTATTTGTATTTTTTTATTTGGCTCGAACTTTGTGGGGGCCTTCCCTATGACCAAATAAGCTATTTTGCGTCATTGGTTCACCCATACAAGTCTCCATACAATTTTGGCTGCTGTCCATACAAAAATGGTATGTAAATATTCAAACAGCTGTAACTTTTGAGTGAATTTTCTGATCAATTTGGTGTCTTCGGCAAAGTTGTAGGTATTGTTAAGGACTTTTGAGAAAAAATAGGTATACGGAAAAAAATGCAGATTTTTTTATCAATTTTTTTTTTACTAAAACTGAATTTCCCAAAATACGTACACCCAACCGGCGGTCGCATGATTGTGATACATGGCGGCATGAAAGTATATCATTATCTGCATGAAAACTGTCCTCATGCATTTTTGCGATATAGGGGTATGAAATTTTTGCCCGTTACCGACATTTATCGACATTACCGACAGATTTTTGATTGTATTTCACAAAAAAACATTAACAGAACGAGGATTGAACCACCAACTTCTTGGTTATTGATCCGACACGCTACCTCCACGCTATGGACGCTTGATGAAATGAGATTGAAAGAGCACCAACATAATCTTCTCTCTGAAGTGTTGCTCAGGGACGGGCCAGCATTATATGTGTTGGTGAGAACTGCAGATCGCAGAAATGTTTACACGCGGACAAAAATGATCTACGGGCTTGCTGCAAAAATCTGCAGCAAATCCACTGTTGCAGATTTTGAGATATATTTTTCCTTTGGGTGTATTTTTTTTTATTTTCGAGATTTTTTGATATGTTTTAGGGGACAAAAATCCGCAACTTTTGAGCCATTGAGAAACATGGTCAAAAAATCTGGTGCTGAGTTATGATTTTTTGAAAAAAAAATGTGATTTTTGGGAAAAATCGAAGTTTCATGCAAAAACAAATTTAACATTATTTTTTAATGCAAAAATGAATTTGCAATCGAAAAGTACTTTACAGATTTTTGATAAAGGGCTCCTTTTCAAGATATATCCACCGAAAGTTCGATTTTAGCGAAATATTTGCAGTTTTTCGATTTTTAAAATAGTGACCATGAGTGAATATTTCTAGAAATATTTTTTTGAAAAGTTCAGAAAATTTGCTATAAAATTGTCTAAGAGACATTGAAGATAGAGCCGCTTTAAGAAAAAGAAACACGAAAATTGAAGTTTTCTAAATCTCACCAAAACAACCCACCATTTTCTAATGACGATATCTCAGCAACTAATGGTCTGATTTTCAATGTTAATGCATGCAACATTCGTAAAATTTTCCGATCTTTTCGAAAAAAATATTTTGATTTTTTTTAAATCAGGATTAGCATTTTAAATGGGCGTAATATTCAATGTTCGGCCCTTTTAAAATGTTAGTCTTGATTAAAAAAATAAAATATTTTTTTCAAAAAGATCGGAAAATTTCACAAATGTTTCATATATTATCATTGAAAATCGGACCATTAGATGCTGAGATATCGTCATTAGAAAATGCTGGGTTGTTTTGGTGAGATTAAGAAAACTTCAATTTCGTGTTTCTTTTTCTTAAAGCGGTTCTATCTCAGCAACCCGAGGTCCAATCTTCAATGTCTCTTAGACAATTTTATAGCAATTTTTCTGAACTTTTCAAACAAATATTTTTAGTAATGGTCACTCATGGTCACTATTTTTAAAAATTGACAAACTGCAAAAAATTCGCTAAAATCAAAATTTCGGTGGCTATATCTTGAAAACGGAGCCATTTATAAAAAAAATGTAAAGTACTTTTCGATTACAAATTCAATTTTGCATTAAAAATAATGTTAAAGTTGTTTTGCATAAAACTTCGATTTTTTCCAAAATCACTATTTTTTCCAAAAATCATAGAACGGCGGCAGATTTTTGACCATGTTTCTCTATGGCTCAAAAGTTGCGGATTTTTGTCCCCTAAAACATTTCAAAAAATCTCGAAAATCAAAAAAATACGTATTTTGGGAAATTGAGTTTTACTGGAAAAAAAAGTTGATTAAAAAATCTGCAATTTTTTTTCCGTGTACCTATTTTTTTCTCAAAAGTCCTCATAAATACCTACAACTTTGCCGAAGACACCAAATTGATCAGAAAATTCACTCAAAGTTACAGTTGTTTGAATATTTACATACAATTTTTGCATGCACAGCAGCAAAAATTGTATGGAGACTTGTATGGATGAATCAATCGCACAAAATAGTTTATTTGGTCATAGGGAAGGCCCCCACAAAGTTTAAGTCAAATAAAAAAATACAAAAAATAAAAATGGTTGAAATCGGCCGATTTCGTAGAGAGTTGCTAAAGTTGTTTTAACATTTTCAAGCTCTGTGAAATTTCCGTGAAATTTTGTGTTTTCGGATTGTGGTCTCCGTGAAAATTACATATTTTTACCTGTAGTAGGATGTAACAAAATGGTCTAATTTTACGGGCATTTCAGGGCAGGAACATCTAGGTGTACTGAGCTTCAATTCCAAACATGACCGGACCTGGCGTTTTGACTTTGAATTTTAAATGGGATTTAGCCCGTAAAATCGGTGCGTTTTGGTATTTGTTAGTTTTGAGCCCGTTAACATTTTTTGCATTTTTCAAAAAAAAAACCCGCGAGCTCGCTTTTACGAAAAGTTTCGTTAAATATTAATAATATTACAGAATTTATAATACCACCGCTGAAAACTTCACTCACACACACTTCACTCACAGGAATAACGTGTTGTACAAAACTAAGATTCAGATTCATGGGAGAATAAGCAGCGAAAAAAATAACAATATTCTAGAAACAAATGTGCATGTACAAAAAGTTGAAGATAAATGCATGGCAAGGTAAAAAAGACATCCGAAAAAAGACATCCATTTAGTTGCAAAAAAAAAAAGACGGTGGGAATTTCCGCCTGCTTCGTCATTCAAAGCTTTTCTTCTCCTAACACCTTCTATTTTACTTTCCTTAACTATTTTCCTACACGGTAGCTAACAATTTTGTGGTGACGGTTTTCGGCAATTATGTGGTGGCTAAAAGTGTAATTTGTTGTTTTGTTTGTTTCTACAATAGTTGTAATTTTTTCCCCTCTAGTCACGGGATGAGAAATGGAAACCCAGCATTGGGATTAAAGCGTGAAACTAGCAATTTGTCAAGCTGGGTTGTCTTTAAGATTGTGCGTGTCATTGACAATTTCTGGGGTTTGTGTCATTGGTCTACCAGACAGAGGACATTATTTGTGGTTTGGATCTTTTTGCGTGATTGTTATTAACGGGATTTGTGGTAAACAAAATGGTTCACAATTGCACAAAGAGTTTTTTTCGCACATACACAAGTACACACACACATATCACACTGTTTTGCGGTGGTAGAACTCTGTAATAAATGCGTGCAATTATTACAGTCAGAATAAAACCGAATCTCTGATTACATGGCTTGCATTCGGTGGATTTTTTTCGTCAGCCTAATTATAGTGTGTGGTAATTAACAACTATATTAAATGCTCAGCAATGTCTGTTTTTTTTGTGTGTTCTGGAATAAGGTCACAACTTGGAAGTCAAAGGAGACGCTTGGTTCTTCACTAGAAACGTTGCATACTTTAGGGGTGTGTCTAGCGGCAATCTTCGTGTGTTTTTACCTAATCTAAGGAAGCAGAAGCTAAACTCCAGGGCACTTCTAACCTTTCCATTTATCATCCAACTAATCCTTGGTCCCGGCACCCCCTTCATGGAACTGAGTGAAGGCAGGAAGTAACGTGCCAACCTTCCCACCTACCCAAAAAAAAAAGCCCCTCCTCCTCCACCACGTGATAATTAAATCAAACCCTCTTTCTTTCTCTTCTTTTCTCCCCCTCTTTTAGGCACAATCAGACAGTTAGAAAGTACCTGTGTGCTAGACTCCGACTTTGGGTTCATACTAAATTGTGCGTTCAAAAAGTCCGGCCTGTTTCGAGTGCGGAACCTCGGGGGCGTCAAAGCACACTTTGGGCTAGGTAAAGATCATTTACAGTGTACACTTACTTAGTTTTTAAGCATCTCCGGAGAGAGAGATTGGCCGGTTAGATATTCTGAGCACGTTCGCAGTGATAAGTTGAGACTTGTCGTATGATGTGACGAGTACAGTGGGGTTTGTGCCACTGTGAAATTGTATTAATTTCCATTTTGTCTCAAGATTCCCAAGAAATCCAAAACTGTTTGAAAAAAAAATCTATCTAGTCCTTCCACAACCCCGAAAAAAGGTGCAAACTTTCGCTTGAGTTTCCCTGTGATTTATGCCAATCCAGCAATCAGTAACATTAGGGGTACCGAACATACATCAGCCGACCCTTCTCCGTCTGTCTGCTGAGATAACTCTCGCGCCACGCCGCGTAGAGAAATTATTCGTGCGTAATAAATCTTCACCCCCCCCTCCACGCTTGAAAAAGAACGGTGGTACGGTCGGTATGATGAGGTGTTATTGCGGTGGATTTTCCTGACCCACCTGATGTGTGTGATGGGTGCGGTTGGCCAGCCCCCCACTTGACATGAGAAATGTTTTGGGACCACACGCGGACCGTGGTGAGGGTGGTGATCTATTTGCAGATGTTGGCGAATTTTGATTTCAATAATGAAGGCTGGCGGAGTCAGCGGATGTTTCGGGTCAGCAAATTGTCGCCAAATGTGTTGGGGTTATTTTGGAAAAATATTCTAGCTGTATAAGCATTTAGGTGTTTGAAGTCGTTAATTTTATTTGGAAAATTATGCTCATGCCACCATCATAATTATCATGGACAAGTGTCCTTCAATACAAAAAACCCCATATGTATTAAATTTAACGAACATTGGCATCAAAATTTATGGAGACAGTGTCGAATGAGTCCACCTTTTAGACTTTTTTGCTCAAATATAAATTTGTTTCATTTTATTTTGTTTCAAATTATTCATATGACATTATGATGCATCCTTTGATATACAATCATTGAATCATTGATTTTGTTTTATCATTACATTAAATATGAAAAATCGATGCTAAATTTAATCAAAGTATGTGGTACACATGAGCTTTAGAACTTTTTTTTCAATCAAATTTCAACTAAGTATTTTTTATTTCTTTGTATGTGAAAATTGCCCAATGTATAAAGCTTTTACCTAAATTTTTCATTATCTACATGATTTTAGAAAACTTTACATATTTTTCTGATCCGTGGTTCCAAAATGCAAAATTTGAAAATTACCTAAAAGTGTGCATGTTGATCAAAAGTATTTTTTTATTGAATATTCATTTTTAAGCAACTGACAAAATTTCCAGCGAAAAAAACGACACGGTTTTGGCTGATAGGCCATCATTTTAAATATTTATTCGTTTTTTATTGGTCCAGTCATCAATCGCTGCTGGATTAAAAATGACAAATGTTTATCATAACTAAAACATGAGTTCTAATTTTGTAAGAAAACAATAAGGATTGAAATTTCACTAGTTCTCACTCCGTTGTAACGTCACGGAGTATGCGATGTGGCAAATTAAAAGTTAGTCTTAAAATTTGTTTTCAATAATCACAAATTGTAGAAAGTTCAATTTTAATCCGAATCTGTAATAACATTTAAGTTTTAGAATGGTTTTGATATCATACGAGACCTATTATGGAAAAAAGTGAAAACCAAATCGTGACGTTGCAATGCTGGAATGTGTCAATTATATTTCACCCTCTTTTTTTTTTTTGAAAGGTGTGAAAACTTACAAAGGTTTTTGCAGTGGCCTAATACGAAAATTAACGGCTAAAAATATAATTTTTAATATCAAATCTAAAAGAAAATTTTGATTCGTCAAAATATAGTTTTAAATAAACGTATCTATTTGAAGCTTAGTAAAAAATCAATGCAAAAATAAAAACATCAGTAAAGGAAACATGTGAAATCGTGCAATCTTTCCTAAAATTTTACTCTTGAAAAGATTAAAATGACTCCAACCATATCTATTGTTGATCATTTAAAAATGCGCACGCTTCATGCATATTCAAAGAAACTTTAATTTTAAGGTTACGGGATGGTTAGTTAGGTTTTAATTAACTAAATAAAAATACGATAAAATGACACCAACTCTAGATTTCAAAAGAAATATCTTCTATTTTTTACGGAAAATTAGTTTTAAATTGGCTAAAAATCAGCCCTGAAAGTTTTATTCGAACAGGAATTCGGCTGGTCGAATTCCCGGGATTTTCCCTAAACCGGGAATTCCCGAATCCCGGGATTTTTGATATTTTGTCCCGGGAATTCCCATGTTTTAAAGATCTGTAAACTCAGATAAAGTTGTGGAAATAGATGAACAGTTGAATACTTAGTAATCGATAACAGTTTTATAGCATCATCAAATTTGTATTTGGCATATATCAACATTTCTTTGGGAAAATTATTAAAATTTTCTTTTACGGATCCGCAAAATGCCTAGCGCTTCAAATATTTTTAATTGATTTTTTTTTTGTTTTTCTAAATATTAATATTTAATGATGATTTTAAACTCAGAGAAAATCATATTTGATAATTTTTCATCAAACATCGGCAGACAGCAAAATTTTCTGATATTTTTTTAATTAACAAAACAATTAGTACACAAATTTTCAAATTTATTGCTCTAAAATAACTTGTACCTATTCAGACTGCAGTCAAGATTTTCCCAAGTTGTCGGTAGAGACTTAAAGAAGGTGTTTAAAATATGTTTTATATAAAACATGAAATTCTAAACTTTTCTAAAATTTTACATTGGATGGTTTCATTTTATTTGTTTTTGTTTTTTTGTTTTTTTTACAGTTTCAATGATTTTTTGTATAGCTATAGCTTTTGTAGTCATTTCATATAAAACATTTAAGAAATATATTATTAAGAATTATGCATATGAAATAATTTGAATCACATTGGATTAAAAATTATGATTGATTAAATTCCACAGCATAACAAAGAACAAAAAAAACATTTTTTGTAAATATTTTTTTAATATTGTTTAAAATAACTAAAAACTGCTGTTCTTGTTCAAATTAAAGTAAAGATAATCACCAATTAACCGTATTGAGCTAATTCTATGAACAAATCTGAAGTTTTTTGAAAAGGACCAATTAACCAAATTTTCAGTTTTTGCTTTTTGGGTGTTTTTCAATACCCCTGACTCAAGGTGGTTCTAAAAACACCCAAAAGCAAAAACTGAAATTTGGTTTATTGACCTTTTCAAAAAATCCAGAAATAATGAAAACATAGATTTTATTACGGATTAAAAATTTCCCGGGATTTAAAAAATATTTTCCCGTTTCCCGGGAAATTCAAAACCCGCGAAAATTGGACACCCTAGATAAGAAAAGGCATAGGCAATTTATGTACTGCAGTAGATATCAATAAAATGGGATCGTTAAAATTAAATTTTATTTTGAACAAAAGATTGCAAAACAACTGTACTGGTGTATTATGCATTTAACAGAAAAAAAACATGAAAATGCTTTATTGGTGACTTGTAATTTCCTTTACGACGAGTGCTGAAAAAAAACTTTTTTTTGCAACGAGTTGCATACAATTTTTTTTTGCAAAAACCGAAAAACACCATTTGAATGGAATTTTCAGTCAAAAACCACATGGTATTCAATTCAATTCATCGTTTAAATCAGGACAATATTGAAAAGTTCTGGACTTGTTTTTGATAAGGTCCTATAATAAAATGTAAACATTGAGTGTATCTCGCTTACTCCGATGGACATTGACATAAAGTTTGAGGGGTGTATACTCAATGTTTACGTTTGTTTGTTGGACCTTATCAAAAAAAAAGTCCAGAGTTTTACTTTTGGATGCAAGTACTGAAAAGTTCACCTTTTCGTAGTAGAGAGAAGAAGGCCGTTTCGTTGTTCAAAAATGACAGGAAAAGTAAGTAGGGCGTCATCCATAAAATAAGTTACGCTCTAGGGGGCGGGGGTTGAGGGGAGCTTTGAGCCAGCGTGACAAAGTGTTAATTTTGGCTGATTTTAGTGTAACATATTTTATGGATGACGCCAAGTAACATTTTTTCAGGAGTTCTACAAGAGCTCTTCAAGATAGCTACAGCATAGCAGTTTTGACCGCGGTAGGATAAAATTCTCTTCAAAACTTCTTCAGGAGTTTGGAAGAGTACTTGAATAGAGTTTTATCCTACCGTGGTCCAAACTGCTATGCTGTAGCTATCTTGAAGAGCTCTTGTAGAACTCCTGGAAAAAAATGTTACTTGGGCTAGTAACACGATGAAAAAAAAAAATATTTCTAATGATATAAAATTCCTGTTTTCGTGTTAGAGAAGACTCCCACAAGTTTCGCCAAATAAAAAAACAGGTAAATCCGGTTTTTGGACGGCATTGCCCATTTTTTACACGCTGTGTATATTAAATTTTAATAAATTCAACGTGATACTAAATTCAACATCCCGGATGATACTTTATTGTATTCACTGAATTTCCGCTGATCCCCGGAAAAGCCTCATTTCGTGCCATGTCCGCATTTCATTTCCCTTGGGTTAATTACCCTTCCCCCCCAACGTCCGTTTCCACCGTCCCATCGGGCTGGCTTAGCCAGTGATCCGCAAATATTTCGCATACATATATTGAATTTAATTAGCGGAATATAGCCCACCATCCCCGCGGAAAACCGCACCAACCAGAAGTGTGTGGTTTTCCGAAGGCTTTCAAGAGGAAATGGCAGATGGTCGCACCCTGGTCAACTACATGGAAGTGCTTATCATCGCCAGTTTCATAATTGAATATCGGTTACCAATGGTTTCACCCCAAAAGCGCCCTCATGCGAAATAATTAAGCAGGGACTTCAAAACTCAACTCTATTGACTGGAGCGCGTTTGTTTGCGATCGATCTTCTCTGAATTTGCAAACAGCTTTTGGGCATGAACGCCGCTGCCGGGTGGCAATTCAATTATTATTGCCATTATTATTTGATTAACTTTGATCGGATTTGCATTGGCACTGGATTACCGAACTAGCTAAAGTGGAACATTTAATTACATCACACTTGTTCCCACCGCCAGCCCTAGGGGAGTCACTCACGTTTAGTGTGTTATAAAAGACGTGGTTTACATCAGCTGGAGTGGTTTTGGTTTGTACTAAAATTTGATGGTCTCGCGCGCATCTTAATCTTAATGGCGCGTAATTACAAAGATGCGAGCATAAAGTTAAATCATGCTTTTAAATGTTTCGACCACCTTTTTTTTTGCCTCCATGCTTCAGTCGAGTCTTTAAGTACACCTGACTGTTGGGTTGGGTGTGTTTGTTTTTCCGCAAAGTCTTTGAAAAGGGAGGGGGTGAGTTTGTTTGTTACACAGCTGGGAGCGTCTCTTTAATGGTTGTTCTTGTACTTTGTTGGGGTGAGTTTTGTTTCGCTGGACCTTTTCATGCTTGGACAGTGAGTGAAACATGTGCTTTTAAGGGCTCTCAGTGATTGTTTGATTTTGACATTAACGGGATTTTTATGGTGCATTTGACGATGATGAACTGCTGAAGGAAAGCGCACAAACAATGAGTTTTTTTACATTGCAAAATCAGATCAGATAACTTATATTACAATTAAAAATATCCAATGAACCAAAAATGAAGTCCATAAGTCACATCACGAAGACAACACAGCAAAAAATCCGATGGTAAAATCGCATGCAAAAGCATGCACATCACCTTCGTCAAAATAAACACTTAATATTACACATCGCATGTAAATTTTTTGCAAACACAAAAAAAAGTTGCAACTGACGGGATTCAAACCCAGCACCAACAGTAAGGACTGGCGCCTTAGCCCACTCGGCCATTAGACCGATAAAAAGCTGTAAGGATAAACACATAAATGAGCTTGACATTTCGGTCAAGTAGATTTCCCCCAACTGCGACTATTTTCAAAAAGTCACCTAAAAATGGATTTAACTTTATCAAAATTTCACTGAGGTACTTTTTGATTGCAAATTTGATTTTTGATCGAAAAATGAAGTCGAAAGTCAAAAAATTCCTTCAAAAGATACAGATTGTTGAATTTTCATACATCATTTTTGTATGGCCAGCTGCCAAATTTGTATGGAAAATTATATGGACAAACTAATGATGAAAAATGGCTTCTTTGGGCATACCGAAGGCACCAAAAAAGTTTCAGTCGGATTAAAAAATACATAAATTAAAATATAAGAAAAAACACCGATTTCGTAGAGAATTGCTCCCCTCCTTCAATATTAGGTTGAACATCAGGGGGAAATAATATTTTTCTTTCGGTATTTTTGTTTTTTTTTTTAATTCAAATTTTGTTATTGCAGAACACATATTTTTTAAATTTTTGAAAGGCGAACATAGAGTTTGACTAAAAAAATTTAATCAAATTTTCAATCGATAGTGATGTTATTTTTAAAAAGTGCAGCGTTATCTAGGGGAAATATGCCCATTCTAAGCCGTTCGACCAATTCTCATCACTTTTCCGTTTTCCGCTATTAAATCAACATTTTCAGATGTTTCAACAATGGAGAGTTTCTTGCTCACTTTTATTTGAGCTATTCATTACTTTGGAACAGTCAAAAACACTTTATGAAAGCTGTAATTCATGATCAAAGTGCTGATAGGCCGATAATAGAAATAGGCTGAGAAAGGGTATAGTTCCCTATTTGTTGGAATTTGTAGATCGAAATTAAAAAAATGATAGCGCCAAAAGCAACCCATGACAAAAATATTTAATTTTCAAAAAGTTGAGCAAATTTTCCATATTTTTTTTGAATAATGATTTTGTGATAGAATTATAATTAAATAGGATGATAACAAAGAGTTCAGTGCAGCATAAATAATTTAATCATTCATTCTGACATGATTTGAACATTGATTCTGGTTTAGGTACAAGTTTAGTTTTTATTGTTTTGTATCGTTTCGCCAATTTCTATGGAGAACTAATTAACCTGAAACGATTATTTTTTAATTTTACATTTCGTAGCTCTTTAAATTTAAGTATTATTCTAATCTAGCATTAGCAATTTCATATTAATTAATTGATTAAAAACAATCAACAAAAGAGTCTAGTTGAACTCCAGATGTGCAGCAATCAGATCTTCATCCATTTGAATTTTGCAATACATTTATCTAAATTAAATGGGGTTTTGTGAAAGTTCTCATTGCTTTCATTACTTTTGAGTGTTTTTACGTTTATCCAAATTTATCTAAATCCATTTAAAAATTCAACCAACCATGAAAGGTATTTTTTTGCCTGTCAGGTAGACTTTCAGGTATGCCCAAATTACCCCACAAGCCATGTCCAAATTCCCTTCATAGCATGTTCTATCAAAAATTGAAATTTTTGATGATAAAAATAGGGCCAACCTTGTTTTGCATTTTTCTTAGCTTGCTGTTTTTGCATATGGGACATTGAAGCGAACATGGGCGGTTCAGTGATTTGAAAAATTTAACTGCAAAGGAAAATATGATTTTTATTTCAGTTTTTGCATTCTGTATAAAATAAGCAGCTTGCTGAACGTATGAATTATTACAAGAAGAGAAAATTTTTCGAACAATATTATACATTCATTTATTTATAATACAAGCTCAACCCGACAAACTTCGTCTTGTTTTTTCTTTCGTTTCTTGACATTTTTAGTTTGTGTGCTTATTCAGCCTCCTGTGATCTAAATTAGATTTTACGTTCCAGAGCGGCCAAAGTTGTCACTTTTTGGCATAAGAACCTTCTTTGAACGTATACGAACCCAACGCTGCAAAGAGCACCTCGATCCGACGCTCCGTATTGAACTGATTCGCGTTCGAACCAAACCGTCGAAATTTTTCGATTTCTAATTTAATTTTGCACAGGATAGCACACAAGTGGCGAGAGGAGAACAGTGATAATTACTACTTTTATAACATTTATATGAAAAGATATTTGTTATTCTAGTTTTTTTTCTAATCTGAACAATTTTGGATACGTTCAATTTTGTCCAAACTCACCCGAAATTTCCCCCAATGTCCCCGATAGTGTCGCTTATGAGCCACAAAAACCGACCACCACCAGCGACCACTCATAATCGTAATTGTTTCGCAAGGAGTGCGATTAGAATTTACGATAACAACCGCTACGCTGGTTTTACTCGATTTCGTGCTTATACTCAGCATGTTTTCCACCATCCAGCAATTTTCATGAGTTGGTCGGTCGGTGCGGAGTGACAAAGACCGTGTCAATAACCATCAAATTCCAGCGCCGTAACCTAACTTTTGTATGGCGTTTGTAGTGTGATGCGGAGTAAAGGGCAAAGCGTTATTACTCGTAGTCCTGGGTGACGCTGGGACAACTCATTTCCACACGACACACGACAGATTAATATCCGTGACAAGAGGACTCGAAGCGACTTTGCATAAATCTTGCACGAGGAGGCACCCTCAATGTCGCACATACCTAATGTGTTTCGCAGGTCTTGACACTCGACACTAGGCTCCAGTATGATTTACTACGCTTGATTAGATGCATTACGGTTGATAATTAGGGTCTTGGGCCGAGGCCTATGGCCAACATTTGCGACAGCTGCTCAACGACGGATGAACCGTGAAGATAACTTATGGTAATTATGCAGCCAGCCAGCGATTTCCGCAGAGATGCGTCAGCTTTCACCGCGTCGCGATGACGGTGCAGATATCGCAAATAATCATTATGGATTAAAATGGAAATTCATTGCATTATTGGCACGAATCGGATCAAAAGCATGAATATTCATTGTCTTTTGGATCTGTTGACTATCAAAATAATTTCAGTAAAATTTAAATTTTCCCAGCAATCTCTCATTCAAAGTTTTAGCAGAATATATAATTAGATAATTTGGTTTTGCTTGTACAAACAATTCAGTATTTATTTGCTACGTTTTTCTTGCCTCCGCTTTGTGAGCAAATTTGTTATCATTTGGCGATGAAAAATAAACATTTCCAGTCGCTTTTCCACGTGATACAGCAGTATCGCCAGTTTGTCTGCTAAACATTCGCCGTGTTGCCATCATCATCACCAACGTTTCTCTCTCTTTGGCTTGCAGGTTTCAGCCTAGGTGATGAGCTCGGGCTGGCCGAATCGCTGGGCAACGTCGAGGGCAGCAAAAGGCGCGCGCTCAACGTCCGGACCAATGTCAACAACATCGGCGTACTGCCCGCGTCCAAAATGCCGGTAAGTTGAGTAAAAAACCACACACTTCTGGGATAACCTGACCGTCGTAGTCGCGACGATGAACCTCTGCTTATGGAAAACGAGAATCGGATGGGTTCATGGGAGAGGATGGTGGACTTTCACTTTACTCGTTGTGTGTGGCAGGGTTATGCAATGTGGTGACCGAAATATTATTTATATCAAAAGGGGTTTCGATGTAATCTCGCGATGAAATGGGGATGTAAAGTTGATCAATGTTCAAATAGTTTCTTTGTTGTATTGCTTTTAAAAAAGTTCAAACAAGCAGTTTAATAACAGTATTAATTACAGTTATCATAACAAAATTTGTTATTGGTCTGATATTGGTTGAAAGCCAAAAAAAACTTTTGAATAACATTTTTTGTTATGGAAGGATACCTCCAACTGTTGTTGGGATGATCGGATTAGTTGTTAAAATAACAAAAAATAATAACTAAGATGTGTTCGTATTTTCGTCATTTTGGTAATTTCGGTCATTTAGATCATTTTGATCATTTTGGTCATTTTGGTCATTTTGGTCATTTTGGTCATTTTGGTCATTTTGGTCATTTTGGTCATTTTGTTCATTTTGATCATTTTTGACATTTTGATCATTTTGATCGTTTTGATCGTTTTGATCATTTTGATCATTTTGATCATTTTGATCATTTTGATCATTTTGATCATTTTGATCATTTTGATCATTTTGATCATTTTGATCATTTTGATCATTTTGATCATTTTGATCATTTTGATCATTTTGATCATTTTGATCATTTTGATCATTTTGATCATTTTGATCATTTTGATCGTTTTGATCATTTTGATCGTTTTGATCATTTTGATTATTTTGATCATTTTGATCATTTTGATCATTTTGATCATTTTGATCATTTTGATCATTTTGATCATTTTGATCATTTTGATCATTTTGATCATTTTGATCATTTTGATCATTTTGATCATTTTGATCATTTTGATCATTTTGATCATTTTGATCATTTTGATCATTTTGATCATTTTGATCATTTTGATCATTTTGGTCATTTTGGTCATTTTGGTCATTTCGGTCATTTTGGCCATTTTGGTCATTTTGGTCATTTTGGTCATTTTGGTCATTTTGGTCATTTTGGTCATTTTGGTCATTTTGGTCATTTTGGTCATTAAAATCATTTTGGTCATTTTGATCATTTTGATCATTTTGATCATTTTGATCATTTTGATCATTTTGATCATTTTGATCATTTTGATCATTTTGATCATTTTGATCATTTTGATCATTTTGATCGTTTTGATCATTTTGATCGTTTTGATCATTTTGATTATTTTGATCATTTTGATCATTTTGATCATTTTGATCATTTTGATCATTTTGATCATTTTGATCATTTTGATCATTTTGATCATTTTGATCATTTTGATCATTTTGATCGTTTTGATCGTTTTGATCATTTTGATCATTTTGATCATTTTGATCATTTTGATCATTTTGATCATTTTGATCATTTTGATCATTTTGATCATTTTGATCATTTTGATCATTTTGATCATTTTGATCATTTTGATCATTTTGATCATTTTGATCATTTTGATCATTTTGATCATTTTGATCATTTTGATCGTTTTGATCATTTTGATCGTTTTGATCATTTTAATTATTTTGATCATTTTGATCATTTTGATCATTTTGATCATTTTGATCATTTTGATCATTTTGATCATTTTGATCATTTTGATCATTTTGATCATTTTGATCATTTTGATCATTTTGATCATTTTGATCATTTTGATCATTTTGATCATTTTGATCATTTTGATCATTTTGATCATTTTGATCATTTTGATCATTTTGATCATTTTGATCATTTTGATCATTTTGATCATTTTGATCATTTTGATCATTTTGATCATTTTGATCATTTTGATCATTTTGATCATTTTGATCATTTCGGTCATTTTGGTCATTTTGGTCATTTTGGTCATTTTGGTCATTTTGGTCATTTTGGTCATTTTGGTCATTTTGGTCATTTTGGTCATTTTGGTCATTTTGGTCATTTTGGTCATTTTGGTCATTTTGGTCATTTTGGTCATTTTGGTCATTTTGGTCATTTTGTTCATTTTGATCATTTTTGACATTTTGATCATTTTGATCATTTTGATCGTTTTGATCATTTTGATCATTTTGGTCATTTTGAAATTTTGATCATTTTGATCATTTTGATCATTTTGATCATTTTGATCATTTTGATCATTTTGATCATTTTGATCATTTTGATCGTTTTGATCGTTTGGATCATTTTGATCATTTTGATCGTTTTGATAATTTTGATCATTTTGATCATTTTGATCGTTTTGATCATTTTGATAATTTTGATCATTTTGATCATTTTGATCATTTTGATCTTTTTGATCATTTTGATCATTTTGATCATTTTGATCATTTTGATCATTTTGATCATTTTGATCATTTTGATCATTTCGATCATTTTGATCATTTTGATCTTTTTGATCATTTTGATCATTTTGATCATTTTGATCATTTTGATCATTTTGATCATTTTGATCATTTTGATCATTTTGATCATTTTGATCATTTTGATCATTTTGATCATTTTGATCATTTTGATCATTTTGATCATTTTGATCATTTTGATCATTTTGATCATTTTGATCATTTTGATCATTTTGATCATTTTGATCATTTTGATCATTTTGATCATTTTGATCATTTTGATCATTTTGGTCATTTTGGTCATTTTGGTCATTTGGGTCATTTGGGTCATTTAGGTCATTTTGGTCATTTTGGTCATTTTGGTCATTTTGGTCATTTTGGTTAGTTTGGTCATTTTGGTCATTTAGGTCATTTTGGTCATTTTCGTCATTTTGGTCATTTTGGTCATTTAGGTCATTTTGGTCATTTTGGTCATTTTGGTCATTTAGGTCATTTTGGTCATTTTGGTCATTTTGGTCATTTTGGTCATTTTGGTCATTTTGGTCATTTTGGTAATTAAAATCATTTTGGTCATTTTGGTCATTTTGGTCATTTTGGTCATTTTGGTCATTTAGGTCATTTTGATCATTTTTGACATTTTGATCATTTTGATCATTTTGATCATTTTGATCATTTTGATCATTTTGATCGTCTTGATCATTTTGATCATTTTGGTCATTTGACATTTTGATCATTTTGGTCATTTTGACATTTTGATCATTTTGGTCATTTTGATCATTTTGATCATTTTGATCATTTTGATCATTTTGATCATTTTGATAATTTTGATCATTTTGATCATTTTGATAATTTTGATAATTTTGATAATTTTGATCATTTTGATCATTTTGATCATTTTGATCATTTTGATCATTTTGATCATTTTGATCATTTTGATCATTTTGATCATTTTGATCATTTTGATCATTTTGATCATTTTGATCATTTTGATCATTTTGATCATTTTGATCATTTTGATCATTTTGATCATTTTGATCATTTTGATCATTTTGATCATTTTGATCATTTTGATCATTTTGATCATTTTGATCATTTTGATCATTTTGATCATTTTGATCATTTTGATCATTTTGATCATTTTGATCATTTTGATCATTTTGATCATTTTGATCATTTTGATCATTTTGATCATTTTGATCATTTTGATCATTTTGATCATTTTGATCATTTTGATCATTTTGATCATTTTGATCATTTTGATCATTTTGATCATTTTGATCATTTTGATCATTTTGATCATTTTGATCATTTTGATCATTTTGATCATTTTGATCATTTTGATCATTTTGATCATTTTGATCATTTTGATCATTTTGATCATGTTGATCATTTTAATCATTTGTGGCATTTTGCTAACTTTGGTCAGTGTGGTCATTTTGACAATTTGGCAATATTTTAACTCAGAAAACAGAAACTCTTTTTCTTTCTTTTCGTTTTTCTATCAGAAGTAGTTATTTTGTATGAAATTCCTCAAATCAAAAAATCAAAAATTGACGGTGAAAAATTGCTTCTTGAGACATATGAAAAGAATGTGCAAAGATTGAACCAAATAAAATATCTTATTTTAACGTAGTCCCAGATAATTGCTCAACTAATAAGTTACTGACGCGATTGTATGTAAATACTTACATTTTCTACAAAAATCCCATGTAAAGTATTGCACGCAATTTTCAATTGTACCAGACAAACAAAAATCGCTTTTGTGATTTATTCGCACTGAATCGAAAGTTTACACACACATTGTGTAACAATCAAAGTGATTCACCTCTCGTGCGAACCCGTTCATTACCCGTGGCCGTCAAAATGCCAATCGTTCCCGGGCGAACGCGTTCAATGATCTCCGGTTCGAATCTCACGCACGCATCAGCATCACCATCGTCTTCGTCATCTCTCGAGCGGATATCTCACCATCAGCCAGAATTTCACTTTTCATTTTCTATTAGCATAATCGCGCCGAGCCCGAAACTCTCTGCATAATAGTCTCTGCAGACTTGTTGGTTGGTGTGCTGCAATCCAAGTCTTGACGATGACGTGATGCTGCGTGATCGAAGGAGCGAAATAAAGAGAGAAAGAGAAGAAAACAAAAATAAACACATTCCAAACCGCAGCAGGCGCGGCGATGACAATGTATGGTGTGTGGAGCGATGAGTTCCTGCTTGCCAGACAATGATAACGTGATCAAATCAACTAGTGGATGATTGCTTTTTTTCTGTTTATTTACAGAAGGGCAAATATCATGAAGTTTTAAGCATTAAAATTTTATTGCTTAAAGTTTTTTTTTAATATTAAAAAATGTTCATTTTTCATTGTAACGAGAATATTGAGATAAAATGTTGACAATAAATACAGCCCAAGCCTACTGTAGCCGACTCTTTTCCCTCCCTTCCAATCGTATCACTCACGGGCAAACGATTCAGTAGGCAGAGGTTACTGCGTCTGTCGCGTCATTTTGCTTCGGCAGCAAGCTTTTATCGCCTATACCGAACGAGGAGTTCCTTCCGCCCGAAGGTGAAATTATCGCATACACACGTTCGTTCCCATGACTGTTGAGTTTGTTTTTCTTTTTGCTTTTTTTACTGTCGAGTCATTCAGGTGAAAAGTGATGCTGTACAAGATTATAAATGACTCGTCGTGGAAATGATGGAGGGTGTTGGCGGTGGGTGAAGTGTTATGATGATGTCTTTATGGAAAAAGTATGTTTTGACTTGTTTTGCCTACAAGTCTATGTGGTGTGTGTAAGTGGTAGTTACGCTTAGTAATATACTTATTTTGAATAATTTTGTAAAACATGATGAAAAGCTTTTTTTGAAGATATGTTTGCTGTTAAATAAGTTTTTTTGTTCTACTATTTTTTTAAATTGTTTTTCAAAAATATTAATTGTTTCATGTTAGTTTTCAATTCCGGGTCTGAATTGCAAAATTCCTTGATGTTGATTTTATTTAAATTTATTACTTCAATATTCTCGTAGATATCTTTAACGTAACCAAACAAATCATAATTTTTATGATATTATGGATTCGAATTATTTTGACAGTAAATTTGTAGAACAATCTTTTTTAGCAAAGCCTATTATGTTGGGAAATTTTTATCATTGTTTGACTACAAATTTACTGACCCAATCCTTCAACCTCAAGCAATCGCCGGTTACGCAACAATTCGTAACCTACTAACCAACAATTTAAAAACAACTCAACTCGGCTGACATTCCAAAACGACCCACAAAAACGTGTCAAGAGCAGTTAACCTATAGGTATACTCTCATCCTAGCCATAATTTCACACACTGGAAGGCATGTTACTGTTACATGTATAGTAGCAGCAACGTTTTGCTAATTTTCTCACACCCAAAAACAACACAAAATCTCTTCTGGGAGGCCAACTCGTCCCTTGTCGTCGCGAGAATCCTCTTGCCCTCGGGGAGAGAAGGCGATGATGATGCTACTGCTACTGCTGCTACTGAAAGTGAAATGTGGATTCGCATAAAGCGACCGTTTAATTGAGGTGTCATTAGCAGCAGAAGCAGCGACGACACCACCGACGGTGTTTATCAAGGAGAAAGAGCAAGGTTTTCACGCGCAAAAAAAGGTACCTGGCTCGCTCGCTCGCTACTCTCGGAGCAACTTTGTTCAACGAAACAGAAAACAAGCTTAATGTTATGCTTTGCTTTTTTTTTTGTTCATGGCCCATTATCACACGCGCGCGATTGTAGCTGATGGGTATCATCAACATTCGCAGCATCCGACCGACCTGCGAGGGAGGACGGGTGGTGGCAAACGTGGGATCTTGTGCCACACATGCGCCACGTGGTGACGATGGTTCAACAATTTGGGCGCGATGGCGTGGAACCGGAATCGATTCCGGCGGATTAGATGAATTTTTTTAGGATATTGAAGGTTTTGTGTACAATTTATGGCCGGGATGAGCTCAGAATCCTTAATTTGAGATTGCCGTTTAGATAAAACGAATAGAATTTGCAGTTTAAGAATACAGTCCAGACTCGATTATCCGAAGTTTCGTTTATCCGAAAAATGATTATCCGAAGGTTTGTATAAGACTTCGGAAAACCGAATCAAGAATCGCTTTATTTTTTCTGCTTTTAAACATCAAACTCCAGTTCTGCAACCCCATTTTAGTCAAATTTGAATAGTTGATTGCCTATTAAATAATAAACTGCACTTTTCAATATTTCATCATCGCCATATTGGCCGCCATCTTGGATTAAAATTTTTTAAATCACTTTATAGCAATTCCACCTCAAATTTGGATTTTTTCTGGTACTTTTGTACCCGACCCTCTCCGAATTCAATGGAACTTTTTAGACATGTTATTCTAGGCCTACATAAGCCATTTTTGTGTATATGGAGCCAATTGTACTCAAAAATGACATTTGAGAAGGGGGTAAGTTATTTAAATATTTTTATATTTTGTAATTTAATAATTACTGTATCTTGAAGTCGTTGCATCGTATCAAAAAGTGGTCAGAGACAATCTTGTAGGAAATTGGACGAAAAAATACACTGAAAGAAAAATACACGCCACTTTTCTGAGATTTTTCAATTTTTAAGTTTAAAAATTAAATTTTAAGGTGATGTCACGATTTTTTTTGTTCAAAATTTTTGTGAAAAGAGCCTAAAATGTGACAAAAAGACTCACAAAAAATGCAGGACGGTATGTCTCTCCTGAAAAAATACAAAAATCATTTACTAAAACTGTTTTTTTGAGAAGTGGTCTATACGTCAAAATTTTCAAACACCGATAATGGGAATAGAATCCCTAGACAATTTTCGTAAAAGTCTCCATGTTGACTATTGTTCTATGTCCAATCGTTGTGAAGATACAGCGGTTTTAAAAATAAAACTGTTGAAAAATTGTCTTTTTTTGGTTTCTGGCGATTTCTATATGACAGACTTGACTTTTCAGTCTCGTTAATATTTTTACTAGCATTTCAATTGGTTGTATGGACTTACAGATATAAGCTCTATTAAATTGCTCGTAACTGAAAAGAGAATATTTTTTCAGTGTGGTAAAAACCTGGATAGAAAATAAGCTCACGTAAATATCAAAACGAGTCAAATCGAATAGCTGTCAAAGGCAAACATATAGGAAATTGGACGAGCTTTCTGGTAAAAATATTTACGAAACTGGACTGGACGAGTTTGGACTGTATAAAAAATTAAAGACATTGTTGTTTTAGAAAATCAAGTAACTTCTCATAATTAACTAATACCCAAACTTTTTTTAGCGTGCAGATAACAAGTTCTCTGAACACAATTCTTGAATAATATTAAAGAAATGTTTCTTATAGAGGGTGATGATTCTCCAGATTTTCAATTTGCCGGGAATCGAGAGTTGAATTTTACTATTTCCCGGAAATTACCGAGACCCGGTAATTTAATGTCATATGGGTCATTCCATCTCAACTGTGCACGAAAAAATGCAAATTTTAAAATTACCCTCCCTGAGTTTAACTAATCTAATGTCGATTATTTACTTTATATTATTTTTCTTATAATATTATTAATAAAGTCAAAATTCTCGGAATTCCGGCCCATCACTAGCGTGGTTCACAGGTATATAAAAAAGACAAAAGTGTGTAATTTCGAGTGGCTTAACCGGAATTTTTAGGCACTATAGCCCCAGAAGCTAGCCTCAAATTTTGAACGCATCTAGCGTTGTTCCACTATTGACCTGAAGTTATTATGTAATTTCAATTAATTTATTTAAGTTGTTCTTCACCTTTAACTCTTCTTCGAGAAAGTTTTCCTATATCCTATGAAATTTTCTCAAATCTAGATTCAATTTTTAAAAGGTCCTATCTGCATAGGAAACCCATGACGGATAGGTTATTTTGAAAATTTAATCTAGAAATTAGATTTTTCTATATTTCTTGCTTACAAAGTAATGGATAAAAACCAATAAGAAACGTAAGAATAGGAAAATTTGATAGGGATAACTCCTACAAAAGAGAAAATAGAATAAAATAGGGCAGAAGCCAAGAAGCTCTTCAATAATTTCAAGAGACACGATTTTCTGGCTTCTCGTTGAACCTTTCTTCATTTCCCTCTTAAATTACCGCCCGTACAAATTTATGAAGCATTAAACGCAAACGACCCCTGGCTCACGTATCCCTTCCGGAACCGACGAAAGCGACCGTTTCAGCACACGGAAGTGGAAAAGTCACCTCAACACTCCCGGGCCGGAATGGCAAAGGCCAGACAAGCAGATTAAAATGCCCTCGAGGGTGTTTCATCTCTTCCCGCTCGAGCTCGCTGGAAGTGACATGCGACGGGTTTACATTCCGGATGCACATTCTAATGCAGCCAGCCACTACACACCTCGGAAACGCGGGAGGAAGGTGTCAGCTTCGACACTTCCCTCGGGGCGCCACCACACAGACGTTGTCATGGCCGTTTTGTTATCCTACCGCTGCGCACAAGAATGAAGAGCACTTGCAGGCTGGATAAGCGGTGAACAGCTCATAACTGCATCATGTCACATGTGAGGGAGAAGTGGTTTGTGGGAGAAGCACCAGGTTTGAACACTTTGATATTGAGGGATCGAATGAGGTTGGTACTTGAACAAAAAAAAAGTTAAATAAAAACACAAATTTTAGAATAATTAAAACAGATTCGAAAAATGAAACTCTAAGGGTTAAGTTTTCCATATTGGCAGTTAAGAAGCACATCGATATGCTCCTTTTCATCAAATGCACACCAACCGTTAAGCTTGTTCGAAAAGATGACAGCCCTCAAGGCAAAATTGTTATAGTGGCTCCACCGAATCTCCTTTGCAGCGAGCGGAACGGATATCATCTCCTCTTTCATGTGTCACATTTACCTAATTGAAAGCTGACGCGAAATGCACCTTCATGCACCTAGCCGTTGTGCTTTCTGTTATGGATCATGGCAATATGCCCCAGGGTGTGGCGTGTGAAAGTGACGTGAAATGTGTTTTTGGTTTGAGAAGTTTATCCCAGGATTCAGATGAAATATATTATGATTGTGAGATACTGTATTCTGAACTTGTAGGGTGAACTATTTTTTACTATTCCTGTTTTTTTCGAGAAGATCAGAATCATGCCTTCAGAAAAGCGGATTAAAAATAGATATTCTGAATGTCAAAAAAAATTAAGCTTCGCATATTTTGGCATAACATTGTTTATCAAAATTTTCTTTACAAAATGAGCCTTTTTCAAATTTTAATTTTTCTGTTTTTTAATCTCGCTGGAACTTTTTGGGTGTCTTCCGCATGCCCAAAGAAGCTATTTTGCATCATCAGTTTGTTCATATCATTTCCCTCAAATTTGGCAGCTCTAAATGGGTATAAATATATAAATTGTTCGCTCTACGGCATGGCTTTGGCTTTCACTACCACGAGATTCCAACACGAAACTAGAAGTCCGACGCATAAACAGTAAGGATCGATTTGGGGTTTTCGGCAAAATTGTAGATTTTGTTTGATAAAAAATTGTTGAGTGATTGTTAAACTTTTTGTCGATAAAAATAAAAAAAAACAATTTTCTTTTTTTAATCTTGTAGGGAAAAATTTCAAGATAAACAAAACAAAATTTTACCAAGTTATGAATTTTTGAAACAAATTGTGGGCAAACAAGTTTTAAAATAAAATTTATATTCAAACATAACTTTAGAGTGAACTAAAAGCACTTATTTTTTATTTATTTTTTCTGAGATGCTTGGCCAGATTTTACGATTTCAGATTATTTTTTATTGAAAAAGTGTATAAAATAAATAAAAATCATTTTCTAACATTGAAAAATGGACCATGAGTTCCCGAGAAACCGGTTATCAAAAATTTAGTTGGCTAACTGGGCAACACTGAGGAAATCAATTTTTATCATTTTTAGCATGGTCATTTCTCATTTCTCGTTTTCGTTTCGTTTCATTTCTCAGCAACCAAAGGTCGTATCCACAAAGTTAAAAAAAAGCAATTTTAGAGAATTTTCTCAGCTTTTCGTAAATATGTTTTTCAAAAATGGGGAAACATGGGCACTTTTTTTTAAACATTGAAAACAGCGTCAATTTGTAAGTACCATAAAATGAATATAACTTAAAAACCGTGCACATTATCAAAATTTGACTGAAGTACTTTATGATTGCTGTGGTGATGTCCACATCTTGGTTCCGTAGCACTCACGATACACCTGATTCCGGTTCCTCACTCTGCAACTTGTGCTGCAACCGCTCACTGTCCGTTCGCCTTACTTGTCTGTCAATCTCTAACTACACTGCTATTCGAGGTTACTCACATTTCCTACTCTGCCAAGATTATGCCAATAAAGGTAAGCACCACATCTCGATTTTTCTCAAGATGGTAAATCGATTTCTATGTTAGCAATTTGACTGGATGAAACTTGAGCTTGAAAATCATGTTATAATCCTGTTGGATCTTCAAATGTGTGCGTGCGTCGAATCGTACTTCAAATGTCTATTACCTCCGCACTAGCATCAACGCATTTCCCTAGACAACCGCTTTACTATTTGGTTTGACCTAGGCCGGTTCGTACTATGTCCTTCAACATGTTAGAAAGATCTATATAAAACATTTGCAGTAATGATGAACATTTCAATACCATATTCTACCATCTTTTTTCAAAAATTTCTTAATGTAGAGTAATCACTTTTAATAACGTGGTCACTAAAATTACAATTGGGCACCAGCGGTAGCGAAAACAAGTCAGAGAGGGCCATGAAATGCTCCAAGAAATCTATCCCTTTTTTAATGGTGCTGTTTGTAAAACTACATCGTGACCCGCTTATTTTTTCCTGGCCCCAAATACGAAGTATTATTTAGCGTTATTTTCTTGGCCAATAAGGCTTTCTAGTCACAAATTTACCAACACATTGAAAGTATGTTTACATGACAGCTGGACGTTTGTTTGCATCAGGTTTCCTATCTCTTTCTAGCAAAAGTTTTTTGTCAGGCGACTTCTAGCTGGCTTTTTTTGACTGGCTGCCCGATATGTCAGACAACATACTTCGCAGGGCTGTGACAGCTACAGCTCGATCATTGTTTGCATCAGGACACTGTGACGAGGAGTTCGTCATTTTTGAGTTAAATTATATTTTTTTCACTGGGCCTAGAAAGCCTTATTGGCGACTGTGGTTATATTCTGGTTATCTTTTTTATGTTACGCTCTATGGTATGGAACTGGTAGTCCTCTACGCATTTTTTATATTCTGCATTTCCCACCCTTTTACCAGGCGGCTATTTGTTTTCCTTTTTTTTCATTATTTTGTTTTTACAAATTTCATTAAAATATTGCTTATAGTTAAGATTTCTATGAATCTATTAATTCAGCGATTCTCGATCTTTTCTAGGCTGGTACATCCTACCATGTTAATGAAGAGAGATCCCCACAAACCCTAGCGATACATCTCTTATAAACGGCACGACCTAAAACTGTATTTGTGATAACTCTCACGTCCACTTGAAGTTCTCGCCTTACTTTCTCTATAAGGTCCCATGTACCTAGGAATTCACGGCGTACTGGTTGTTTTGGAAAAAAATATTCTAGGATTTATCACTTACTCTGTGAATGCTTCATCGAAACTACTGGTGTTAAAACACTTGATCTGATTCTACGTGCTACAGTTCTTGGTGTTCTCTGTTGTGAGATACCAGTCGGCCTTCTAGAACCATTCTAGAACCATTTGCTTCCTCGAGACTCGTCCTGTCGAACTGTGTATCACAAAGTCCCACCGCCTTTTCTCTTGACTTCACATCAGGCACATCGAACAAAACCATTTTCTAGTCTCACCAAGTCTTATCAATCGTGTGGCTCATTAATGCGTATCTTCTTTGTACAATAATGCTTCTTCCAGCTATCAGGTTTTCTCTAACTTGTCCACCCAGTGACGCATTTGCATATCACTATTCTTTTCCATTCAAATGCCGTTGCTCAAATTTTGTCTCATCATTTTATTTGTGTTATTTCCATTTCGCTTTTTTTGTATTTGAATCAAAGTTGTTTTTTTTTAAATTTATGACCATTTTACACCAGCTCACCTTAACCGAACTAACGCTTAGTTTATGGTAAGTCACTGGTGTAAAAATCCTTCATTTCCATTGTTACTTTTATCCCGGTCCTTTGGTCTGCTTTTTATCATGTAAGCATACGTTAGGTATTTGGAACATCATATTTAACTACATTTCCATTCCTTCTTTTTTTTAGGTTTAATTACCTTTTTTCAGACAGCAGCTTATAATAAAATTGTGCATGTGCCTACTTCGCAATTTTTTCCGTTCCCCTTGTGTTAGACCTTCCAAGACCTTGCTGCAACTTCCACCTTGCCTTTAATACAATGCTATTTCTAAGTTACTGCTGAAACTTTTTTTTATCAGTTTACTGCCTAAAATTAATCGCTATCAACCTAATTGGGTTGAACAACTTGTATCTTATAATGTGTGAAAAAGGGTTTCTTTGTCGCTGTAGATATTTTTCCACGTTGTTTGGTTTCCTAATTGATTTTCCTCAACTCTTAGTTGTACTGTAATGTACTTCCATTTTCCAATTTGTCCTGTTATAAACTTACAAATGCTCATCGTGATTTTTTTTTGTGAAATATTTGTTTTCTCCTGTCAGTGTCGTGATCTGATTTCTCTATTCTCAATTTGTGTTACATTCGTTAAATTATAGCTTGTGTTCCTGTACTCTTCCTTACTCTCCAGCATTTTTTCAGGTTAGCTTTGTATTTACTTTACTTAGAAATCGATTTCCAACAAAAACATGCAAAAATATTTTGTGTTAAATAGAGCTAAACTCTTAGTTAAACTTCTAATGCTAGTTGAATTGGAACACTTTCTTATAAGTGTGCGTATTTTTTTTTAACTAGCTAAATTCAAAATTTCCTTAAATTGTGCTTTCAAGTGAGCAATTATTTTATTTCAATTTATTACTTTATGTTGCCGATCCGTAATGTTAAATCGAAACCATTTTTTTTAGAAGAGGAATACCAACTTTTAGTAGGGGAACTATACCCTTTTTCAGCCTATTTCTATTATCGGCCTATCAGCACTTTGTTCATGAATTACGGCTTTCAAAAAGTGTTTTTGACTGTTCCAAAGTTATAAATAGCTCGAATTAAAGTGAGCAAGCAACTCTCCATTGTTGAAATATCTGTAAATGTTGATTTAATAGCGGAAAACGGCAAAGTGATGGGAATTGGTCGAACGGCTTATAGTGATCAAAATGGGTATATTTCCCTATAAGCTATTGCTTCCTACCCTAAATTATTAACTCACTATCCGGCTATTGGCTAGTATCCTGTCCAGCAATTAATTTGAACTAAACTTTATATTTTATTTTATTTTTTTTTTTTACACTCTTTTTGGCTTTTAGTCAAAACATTTTTTCTTGGCTTTCTCTCCTGACTTTTTGTTGACCTGATCTTATCTGGCTGTTTGCCGATTCGATTTTTTTCTCTTGGTCGCGAATGCAGCTTGTTAGTCATTTCGTTTCCCACCAGGCTCGATGCCTTGACCTGTGGTCTCGTGGACCCGAATGCAGATTCTTGGTCTTTATGCTTTGTATCTGGTTCATAACTTCGGTTTCTGACTCGTGGTCTTCCCGTTGCAACTCTGGCTCGAAGCCTCCGGCTCTGACTCGTAGTCTTGCCGTTTCATTCCTGGCTCGAAGCCTTTGTCGCTGACTCGAAGTCTTAGCGTCCCATTCTTGGCTCGAAGCCTCCGGCGCCGACTCAAAGTCATAGCGTCCCCTTCCTGACTCGAAGCATCCAGCGCCGACTTGGAGTCTTAGCGTCTCATATCTGGCTCATAGCCTCTTTAGTTCAACGTTGTCAACAACAAAAACCAAACCATTCTCTTTAACGACCCCAAGGTCTTTGGGTGTCTTTATTGCAAGCTTCAGCTCAAATGTAGGAGTCTAAAGGCTTGAATGAGAAGATCGCCCAATCTTCATTTTACTCAAAACAAACCATCCACCCCAGGTTTCGAACTGACTTTTGGATTGCGATTCCTACCGCCGACCAGCGACTTCACCGGAGCCGGCTTGGTTTAGTATGTTGTTTATACCTATACCATGGAGGCGAATCCTATCCTTGGGATAATTTAACGGCCTAATAACAACTAAGGCTGGGACCGACGTTTTACTTCCTCTTCCGATGGAAGGCTGGAGCAGATGGGAAGCGAACCTACGATCATCAGCTTACAAAGTAAACAGCGTAACCATTCAGCCACGCCTGCTCCTGTTCAACGTTGTCGCGTCACTTGAAATTCAATTCAATTGCCGTGACGCAGGCATGCTTGGGATTGAGGCCGGTTTCCTGCCAAATCATGTTAGTGTCCATATCTTTGCGAAACCAAAGCTTGGCTTTCGTTACCGCCAAGGAAATCGTCCCTCCACCAACTAACCAACAATTTCCGTCAACAAATCTACTGCCAAAACATCAGAAAACTTCACAGAAAAAGCGAACAAGTTTGTTTTCTGTGCCAATGTTTACAAATTTTCATTTTTCAAAACTGGTGGGCGTAGACTGTTTCAGCAGCACCTTAATTGAACTCCACAGCATCGTGTTTTGTTTCACCGACCTCAAATGTAAACAAAACTTAACAACCTTACCGGGACCAACTTCCAGATCCCATCCTCGTCGCCATTTGTGGTGATGTCCACATCTTGGTTCCGTAGCACTCACGATACACCTGATTCCGGTTCCTCACTCTGCAACTTGTGCTGCAACCGCTCACTGTCCGTTCGCCTTATGGCCTATCTACAATCACTTAGCTTAGAAAATTTCACTTAGCTTAGGAATTTGAATCAATGGAAATGAATCTGAGTTTCTACAATGGAAAAGTAATCAAATTAGAAACTGACGTTTGGTTTGGAAAATTTCAAAATCTACGGTAAGTTGACGTTTCCATATCAAAGGTAAACAAACAACTGCATAGCAACGTATATCAGCCCAGCAAGTTTTCTAAGTTGATTGTGGATGACGAACGTAAGTTGCAAACTTTCCTAAGTAACTACTTTACTTAGATGTTCTAAGCTAAGTGATTGTAGATAGGCCATTACTTGTCTGTCAATCTCTAACTACACTGCTATTCGAGGTTACTCACATTTCCTACTCTGCCAAGATTATGCCAATAAAGGTAAGCACCACAATTGCAAATATGATTTTCATTGAAAAATGCAGCCAGTTTTTGAAATATCACTATTTAAAAAATGCATAAATTTGTCAAAGAGGCTTTTCTGTAATTTTCTGAAAAGATGGCATTTTATGTTCAATAGAACATTTTTTTTGCATTTCCGACGTGAATCTACTTACTTTGCCTGTCATTCTTGAACGACGAAAAAGCCTACTTTTCTGTACCAAATTCAACAGAATCGAATAGCAACACTTTTCAAAACAAAAATGCTGAAAAGTTCTTTTTTTCAGCACTGAAATGGATGCCAAAAAGTTGAACTTTTCAGCACCTTTTTCGAAAAGTTTTTTTTTCAAACCTTTTTTTATTTAAACGGTAAATTGACTAAAAAACAAGAATATTTGACTTATAGTTTCACTCAAAGGGTGTTTTTCAGAATTGCAAAAATATGCTGTATAGAACTCGTAACAAAACTTGGATTTTTCAGCACTCATTCTATATATGTACGATTCGTGCTGAAAAAAAATCTTCTTTTAGAAACTTGTTGCATAAACTACTTTTGGACAATTCGATTTTGTTAAATCAAATAGTAGTTTATGCAACAAGTTGCAAAAAGAAGATTTTTTTAGCACGAGTTGTACATTTATCCAACGAGGTTCACCAAGTTGGATAAATACGACGAGTGTTGAAAAAAGCAAGTTTTGCAACGAGTTCCATACAACGTTTTTTGCAATTCCGAAAAACACCCTTTGAACAGAATTACAGGACAAATGTCCATGCATTGAGTCAATGAATCGTTTAAATCAAAAAAATGTTGAAAAGTATAACTTTTCCTAACAAGTGCTGAAAAGTTCAACTTTTCAGCATCCATTTCAGTGCTGAAAAGTAGAACTTTTCAGTATTTGTTTTGAAAAGGGTTACTATTCGATTCTTTTATTTTTGGTACAGAAAAGTAGGCTGTTTCGTCGCTCAAGAATGACAGGAAAACATTCAGTCGCCAGCCAGCGACAAGTTAAGTTTTTGAAGTTAAGTGAAGTTTTTGACAGATGGAGATGGAGGAATCCTCCGAGGAGGAAGATTTTCATCCCGTCCGCGGGAATCGGAAGCGGAAGAAGTCCAGCGAGGTCACTGGAATCGGCATCGAAGGAGAAAAAGTTGAGAAGACCCTGCTCAACAACAACAAGTTCAGCCCGCTAGCGGATAACAAAAACAACAACAATGCCAGCCCAGCAGGAGGAGGGGACGCCCCGGCGGTTCCACCACCCGGCCAGTCGGCAGGTAAACAAAAGCAACCACCTTTGGTGATTTTTACAAGCTCGTGGCAATAGTGGAAAGTTGTAAACTTGGTTTCAAACCGATTTACAAACTAACCCGATTTGGAACCAAGGTGACCTGCTTCTCTGTCAAAGATTTTGACAAGTTGCAAGAGCTACTCAAGAAGAAGAAAGTGGAATTCTACACACACGATCGGCGGAGCGAACGAAATCATCGGGTGGTTCTTCGTGGTTTTCCTGATGAACTGAAACCGGACGAGGTCAAGTACCTTCTGAAGAGGGATCTCAAGCTGGACGCGCTGGAGGTGCATGTCATCAAGCGGAAGGAAAAGTCCAGCGTGGATGAAACTCCGTACATTGTGGTCTTCCCCAAGGGATACACCAATCTGAAGAAGCTCTCTGCAATGAAAGTTGTGGCAAGCACTATCATCCGGTGGGAGGCCTACCGGAACAAGCTGGGTCATGGAACCAGGAACTGTCACCTGAAAGGGAGGTGCAACAACTGTGGGGATCCCCACAAGACGGACGAGTGCAAAGTCCAAGAAGCCGAGCCGAAGCGGTGTGCCAACTGCTCTGGAGCCCACGAAGCCACGGACCGCAGCTGCCCTAAGCGTGCGGACTTCATCCGGAGGCGCCAGCAGGCGTCGAAACCGAAACCGCCGGCAAGGAAGGCGGAGAAGCAGAGTCCAGCAGTTCCGGTGTTTACGCCGGCGGAGTTCCCTCCGCTGCCGGGCGCAGTTCCGGACGGAAAATCCAAGGATCGCCCTCGTCCCGCAGGAAGCAGCCAAGGTGGCCCCCGAGACGGTGGAGCCACGGAGAAGGAAGCTGGGGAGGTACTCTACAGTTCGGCTGAGCTGTGGGGGATTTTCTCCGAGTACATCGGCAGGTTCAAGACCTGCAAGACCCGCTTGGATCAAGTAACCCTCGTCAGTTATATGATCTCCAAGTATGGAATTTAAGGAGTTTTTTTTTGTTATTATATATTTATATATTATATTTTTTACTGATCCTCGGTCCCAACCTGGTCACAGCACCTAAAAGGACCTAATAAAAATAAGTAAAGAAAAAAAAATGACAGGAAAAGTAAATAGTTTCACAACGGAATTGCAAAAATACATTTTTTACAACATTTTAGAACATTAACATATTATTTGAAATGCATAAGAATTAAAAAATCTTTCTGACAGTTTAACATTTGTAAAGTTTCTGAGTTAATTTGTCAAAATTCAATGGAAAGATTTTTGAACTATTTTAAAATAACATAGGATACAACAAGAGAAAGTTGTATGTACTCAAAATTTAAAAAAAGCTAAATTACTTTTGATCCTGGACTGCTCTTACTGATTCAATTCATAGTTAAAATTGAAAATCATTTTAATAAATTGCTATTGCTAGTTATGTACAATAAAGGTTGTGTTTTGCCTTTCCAATTTAACATCTATATGTTTTATTTTTTTTAAATCACTTTTTTTGCTCAAAATTTTAAAGCATGATTAAAAAATTAGACATGGAAAAATGTGCCGCGCTGATGGCTGGTACGACTTTGAATCAATAAAACATGCTTTGTGTGCACTGTGCCCCCAGCCCAGCCCCACAACATAATTCCATCGAAGCAAGCAAAGAGAAATGAATGCAAGCAAGCAAACAACAGAAAAGGAAGAAAAAAATCTGAAAAGAACAAAACGCTGCATTATGTTCGTACGATTGTTTGTCCTTAATTCTCTGGAGAAAATTGCCGAGCCGAGTTTCCCTCCGCGCTAGCATCGTATCTCATTTCCTGCCAAGGCTGTTCTTCTGTTCAGCAGCATCAGCGTGCCAAGTGGAAATTGTAGAACAATAAAATCATCCATTGGGGAGGGGTAGTGTGGGGTATAGGTTCTAGGCAAGACCCATGAACGTGGTGGGGAAGGGGGAAAAACTTTAAATCATGAAGCATAATCCACGCGATTTATAGCCAGTAAAAGGAAAATCTCCCGGAAAATTCCCCGTTCTCCTTAAAAGGCATTCTGGGGGTTTAGGTTGAGCGAGTATGGAGTAAAGTTTTTGGCGCGGAAATGGCATTCCATGCACCCGCAGCAGAAAACCCAAACCGGCAGGATAGGGGTGGAAAATTCTTGTCAGTTTTCTGCGTTTCATTTGTGAATTTGCTCTTGTGCTCCGTCGAATAAGGAAGAAAGAAGAGTGCTTGGATTGTGTGAGGACGGTTGCACATTTCTGTGCGCGGAGAATTGTTTTATTTCAAGAATAAACTTTGGCAGCTCTCGCATTGATGGTTGTTTGGCTTTTGGAAGGGTGCTCTGGGGAGAAAAAGTAAACTTGTTCTTCAACTACCTGAGTTTAATGGGGGTTGAGTTTTGGGTTTGAGGAACTTTGTTCCGAAATTGTAGCTTTGGCTTTGCCGCTGGATGAAGTTTTAGGAGGTATTGTTATTTCAGTTTCAGAGTGTTTAGTTAAACTCCCAAAAAGTTGAACGATTTTAGTTTTTTAATGACGCCAAAATGACGCATTAAATTTTGTTCAAATGAACTTACAAACTCAATTTCGAATAAATTTCATACTCAAACAGAAATGCATCATTTTCATGTCTCTTTTGAGATCACGATATCGAGTGACTGTAATTTGCGATATGAATCGATTTTTAAGCTTAAAGCAATGCTCAAAAATAATTAATACAAATAAAAATATTTTTTTAACTTTACAAAATAACCTTCAAATGTTATTTTCAGATGACAAAAATGTCAGCTTAGAACTGAAAACAAAACATGATTCAAATTCATTAGGATAGAATGCCTCCTGTCTCGTCAGAGGCGCTGGAGCAGAAATCCCACGTTAGAGGAAGGCCATGCCCCGGGGGGCGTAGTGCCAATAGTTTCGTTTTAGGATAGAATGCCATTTTTTTACATCTTTGGATGAAGAAAACATTTGAAAATATGACGCGAATTACTAACATTTTCCAGCGTTTCAAAAAATTACGGCAAGTGGCGACTTATCACCAAATAATAAAGAAAAGTTTATGAATTTCAAAAATTCTAGCAATATTAAAAAATATCAGTATTTCAATAATTAACTATGAATACAAGTTTGGTCTAAACTATGAAATTTGGAAAATTATCTATTTGTAGACCTTTTCAAGATTAGAGCTTGATTTTAAGACATTGAAATTGTTTTTATTGATCTGAAAATTTCACATAAATTTCAGTTTTCAACATTGAAAATAGAACTAAAAGTTTCCGAAATATCGCCTGTTGAAAATTACAGCCTAATCTGGTAACACTCAGAAAAACTCATTTTCATCGATTCGAATTCTTTGTGGGGCTGTATCTCAGAAACTAATTTCCTGATTTTTATTGTTTCAGTGTGAAAACTGTAGAAAAATTTCTCTGTTTTTTCAACAATATTTTTTCAATGGCGCTTTCATTCAAGAAATATTTTAAAATGCAATAAGGCTGGTACAAATATTTTTAAAAGTTTTTGTCACCCCCTTCGAAATTGGCCCTAAAAATCAGGGGGCAAAAAAAATATTTTTACAATAAACTTCAAAATTTC
Organism: Culex quinquefasciatus; assembly: GCF_015732765.1. Classification (NCBI taxonomy): domain Eukaryota; kingdom Metazoa; phylum Arthropoda; class Insecta; order Diptera; family Culicidae; genus Culex; species Culex quinquefasciatus. The sequence continues at coordinate 2,891,661 of NC_051863.1, read as the reverse complement.
AATGAAAATTCAAGTGCAACCAACTGAAATCAAATTAAAATACATTCTCCTGCGCTTAAAATCATTTTTGGCATGTTTGGGTTTATTAAAAAATCTTAAGATTTTTTGAAAATTTTCGATGCAAAATCTTTTTTTTCGATACAATTTTTGTTTTTGTCAGATCCTAGATTTTTTGAAAACTAATGATTGCAAAACAACTGAACTAGTGTAAAATGCATTTTAAAACACTTTTTTTATTTAAATGTGAAGACTATGGCTTGTTATTTAAATTTTTATATTTTTTTATTTTTTTGCCCCCCCCCCCTTGACCTCGGCCGAGGGACAAAAACTTTTTTAAATATTTGCATCGGCCTAAAACTAAAAAAAATGTATGCCCTTAAAATGGCTATAACTTTAAAACCATGCATTTTATTTTAAAAAAATAGAATATGTTTCGGCTGCAAATTAAATTTTTCTTCAGAACATGATTTTTGATAAAATTTGTTTGTGCAAATTTTCAATATTTTCAAAAACAATAATTTTTTTGTTAAATTTAACCAGATTTGCAGCATCACTATGGCCTTTTAGGGGAAATATAACCTTTCCAATCAAACTCCTATCTTCGTCATATGGAGAATTTGATGCTCAATTAAACCTCCAAAAATACTATTTGGGCTATAAACATACCAGCAACAGCACCGCCTCGAGTAAGCACGCAAATTCATGCCATTTACTGGCCAAAAATATCAAATTTAATGCACTTTTAATCATAATTTCTATTTTGCGAGACCATTTCTCATCATTTTGGTGGCACACACATCCACACACAAGATCAGAGGTTGACTGCTTAACGAAAGTCGCCATCAATATCTTTTCGCTTGCACTAACGATTTCAAAGCGCTTAAGATATAAATTTGCTTCCAACTACCGGCAACATGTTCTTTTGCCCTTTAGTTAGTCACTCACTTGAAAAATAATCCCGAAACATGTAAATAATTAGCAAGCACCATTTAAAAACAAACGCGTAAAGTCTTTTGACGTTACAATTTTGACTACCCATTCCAATCGAAGGCTGAAGAAAACCGAGCGAGGAGCGAAGACAAATAAAGAACAAAGGGTAGCCACCAACACCACCAACATGCTGGTGCAGCGCTTGTTGGAGGGAGCAAGTGCTGCCAGGAAACTTTCGCTATAAATGCTACTTTTCGTGAGTGTTCGCTTAAAATTTCATCAATTTTGGCAGCACTAAGCAGACCCAAAAGAGCGCTGGAAGAAAAAAAAAAGAACTAAGCTGAAAATAGAAAATGGGCGTGGCCCAATGCACTCTACTGATTAGAATGCATTTTTGAAATATTTTTGTTTAATGTTTGTAAAAGGAACAGCATAACTTTTAATAAAAGTGAAAATTCGCGTATATATTTTTTTTTGAGAAATCATAATCATAACCAACAACTTTGCCGAAGACACCAAATCGATCAGAAAATCCCTTCTCGAGATACATAATTTTCTATGACCAGCTGGAGACTTGTAAGGAATAACTTATGATGCAAAGTTGCTTCTTTTCACATAGAAAATTCATGTTCGAAGTTTCACCCAATTAAAAAATTAGCAAAGAAAAGTCGATTTTCGAAATCGTAGAGAATCACTCAAGACGAAAGCACGAAAGTGTAAGTCTCTATAATAAACTAGGTAAAATTAAACTTCATAAAAATAACTACATATTTGGTTATAAATACTTTTTTCCAAAGAAATGAGGCCATTGCAAATAGTTTTCAAAGCGATTTAAATCATATTTAGCATATTTGGGATCGATTACAGATATTTAGCTTTTTGCCTTCCTCACTGAGGTAAGGCTATAATCCTGCTCTAAAAATGAACTTTGTATAAAAACGTCGTAGACCCACCTTCATGTATACATATCGACTCAGAATCAAAAACTGAACAAATGTCTGTGTGTATGTGTGTGTGTATGTGTGTGTGTATGTGTGTGTGTATGTATGTATGTGACCAACAAACTAGCTCATGTTTCTCAGCACTGGCTGAACCGATTTGACCCGAACCTGTTGCATTCGACTTGGTTTAGGGTCCCATAGATCGAGTTTTATACAGATTGAAGTTTCGATAAGTAGTTCAAAAGTTATGTATAAAAATGTGTTTTCACATATATCCGGATATCACTTAAATGTTTGTAAACTATGTCCGGATCCACCATCCGACCCATCGTTGGATAGGTTACCAAAAGACCTTTCCAACGAGTCCAAAACATTGAAGATCTGGCAACCCTGTCTCGAGATATGGCCATTTAAGTGATATTTATGTACTTTTTGTAAGCCGGATCTCATTTAAATGCATGTAATCTATGTCCGGATCCACCATCCGACCCATTTTTGGATAGGTTATCAAAAGACCTTTCCAACGAGTCCAAAACATTGAAGATCTGGCAACCCTGTCTCGAGATATGGCCATTTAAGTGATATTTATGTACTTTTTGGAAGCCGGATCTCACTTTAATGTATGTAAACTATGTCCGGATCCATCATCCGACCCATCGTTGGTTAGGTAGTTGAAAGACCTTTCCAACGAGTCCAAAACATTGAAGATCTGGCAATCCTGTCTCGAGATATGGTCACTTAAGTGATATTTATGTATTTTTTTGTAGCCGGATCTCACTTAAATGCATGTAAACTATGTCCGGATCCACCATCCGACCCATCGTTGGATAGGTTATCAAAAGACCTTTCCAACGAGTCCACAACATTGAATATCTGGCAACCCTGTCTCGAGATATGGCCTCTTTAGTGATATTTATGTACATTTTGGAAGCCGGATCTCACTTAAATGTATGTAAACTATGTCCGGATCCACTATCCAACCAATCGTTGGATAGGTTATCAAAAGACCTTTCCAACGAGTCTAAAACATTGAAGATCTGGCAACCCTGTCTCGAGATATGGTCACTTAAGTGATATTTATGTACTTTTTTTATTCCGGATCTAAAAAATAGATGAAATTTGTGTACAACCCCATCAAATCAGCCATTGTTGGTAATGAGTGAGGAAGGCTCCAACCACATAGGTGGATTAAGTTAGTTTTTTGTGAAATTCCAATCTCGGATTAGTTTTCAAATTGACGTAAGAGCCAATGGTTAATGAAGCCTTTTTTTGCAGCGGTATTCGACCTACTTACGAAAAGTTGATTTCAAAAATGCTTAAGATTGTTCATCTCATCTACACGTCTTTCAAGTGGCCCAAATTGAAAATAAATGAAATTTTGTTATAACTTGGAGAAAAACGAATATTAGTGTCGGAGGTCACGGTGGCTCTTACGGCTTTTTGGAAACTTACCCGAGCAATGTACAATAAAAAGAATGTGTTTTTTCGTCCTAACACAAAATATTCCTCAATACTCAATACTAAACATATAATAGCAAAAGACTTTCTTCAGGTTATATTTTAACATTCCAACGCCCAAGGCTCCAAAAAAGTTGGAACGGTAACTTCAACTCAATGGTTCTCGGGCATAACTCAACCAATCAAGATTATTCTTCTTTCCAGTGATTTGTTAGGATGTCTAGATGATTCTAGAACTTTACAGAACTTAATTTGATGAAATCTGTAATTTTTGCAATCAAAAACATCGTTCCAACTTTTTTATTTGCGTGTAAAAAAAAATTCGCCAAAACTTCCGCGGAGGCAGTCGTTTTAAAAAAGGTGGAACGATGTTTTTGATCGCAAAAATTACAGAATTCATCAAATCAAGTTCTGCAAAATTTTAGGATCATCTAGACATTCTTACAAATCACTGGAAACAAGAACCGTCCCGATTGGTTGAGTAATGCCCGATAACCAGCGAGTTGAAGTTACCGTTCCACCTTTTTTGGGACGCTTGGGCGTCCGTGTAAGTTGGACATACGTTGGGCGTTCCAGTGTTAAAGGAAAATGCCCAAGGAATTCAAGGAAAAATAAATTGTAACCCTCAAATACACCCGAAATTATTTTTTACACACTTTATTTTAAAAAAATCCCTATTTTTGTCATTTTTATTTTATTTAATCACCGAACAATTGTTTATAAAAATCCATGAAAATCTCAAACTGAAAATCTATTGATGAGAAAAAGCGATTTTACTGAAAACAGTTAAATTGTGCAAAAAAAAAAGGCAATTTAATCGTAAAAATCTAAATTTCCCACACTTAATGAAATGAAAAATAATAACTAATTGGGTTTGGGAAAAATTGTCAAAACTTTTGCATAGTTTTTGTTAAATCCAGAAATCAAAAATACCTTGAATATGATTCCAACCCCAAAAAGGGTTGAAATTTCACTTGAATAACGCTATCATTGTTTGAATGATTTTTCATGTGACATTATTTGAGTTGTTGTTGTCTAACTATTATACTTTCCCCGATTTTGTGTGAGTTGGCGGAGAATGATTTAACAATATTTAGTATTCTAAAAATCTACCAAGATCACATACTTATCTCTAAGCAACATGATTTCACCAAACTCTAAAATATTTTTATTCTTCAGCCCAAATTCCAGTTCCTTCCCCAAGACACTTGCCCTATCAAACTAATTATTCGAAGAAAATCTAATCCCTCGAATCGCTCTCTATCTCCTCAGTCTTCATACCCGCCCACGATAATGCAGAGCCGCCCACAAGCGCTAACCGCAAGGCCGATGCTAAAACTGACGACCGCCAACTCCGTAACAGGTCCCCAGCGTCCTACCACCGGAACTCCCGTTTACGTGTCACCGGCCAACAGTCTCATGACCAAAGCATCCTCCCTTCCCCTTGGAGTACCCGCCTTTAAACCCCTTCCCAAACCCGAACCGGAACCGGTGAGCTACGTTCCTACCCTGGTGCCGAAGACCTTCTCCCTCAAAACTCCTCAAACGCCCGATCTTTCCTTCCAGAACCAGCTCATGAACCAAACCTCCTCCTTCCACCGACCTTCCCGAATTACCAGTGCCCCTCCCAACCACCACATCGTCTACAAAGACTCCTCGATCCAGGTGCAGAAGGTCCCAGCGTTCCAGGCGATGCCAGAGTCCGTCTCTCGGATATCCACCGGACCGGTCATCCAGATCGACAACAAACTGTCCCACGAGCCTACGATCAAGAACTCCATCGTAACGGTCCCATCACGGCACGACGTCATCGGCAAGGGCACCACCGTGGTGGACGGCGTCGATCTGATGGGACACACCGTCGAGGAACTGGCCGCAGCGGCCAACGTCAGCGTTGAGGTCATCAAAGAGGCCATCCGCGTGCGGAAGCAGGAAATCCTGGCCCAGCAGCAGTACCAGAAACAGCAGGCCGCCATCGTACACGCCCAGGTCATGGCCGCCCAACAGGCGACCTCGACGAGCACCACGACCACCACGACTACAACGACCACTCCGCGGCCGCGTCGATATCCGACGCACTCCGGTCATAAGGTTGGTGTCTCGGGAAAACTTGAAACCTCCCACAGAACAAACTCTAACCCATTCCGCCTTTCAGGTCATGAACGCCCCCAAGGAGTACTACCCGGTGGGTTACGACAAGAACTTTGACGACAACTTCACCTCGAAGGTCGACCTGCCGTACACGACGTTCAACTGCGGCGAGCAGAAGCACTTCCCCGGGCTGTACGGCGACGAAGACTTGGGCTGTATGGTAAGTCAAAGTTCCGTCCGAAATTTAATTAAGGGTACATGTGCATCAACTCATTAGTGAACTAATTTAAAACTTGACTTGGTCGTTAAAATCCGCATCGGTCAACGTGATTGTTACATGCGTGCGTAGCACTTAAAACCTCAACCGGCAATGCCACTAAAATCCATTTAGAACTTTTCACGTGACCGATGCAGCAGTCTGGCCAGAGTAACCGAATGTACTGTAAATTACCGCGCACAAGTAACGCTCGCTGATTTGGGGATGCCCAAAAATAAATTTGTATTCAATCTGCTCCAAATGAGATTTTCTAGCCCTGAACACCACTGAACGCACTTCGGGCCGTGACCCTCCAAAACAACCAGCCCAAACCATTTCAAATACATTCGCATCAGATTGTTTTGCCCAGTGGCAAACGACCCTCCCTCCCGAAAACCACGTGTTACGCAACAAACTGCTGCTGATATTGGTTGCAGCTGGCACTAACGAGATGGACGGTAGCGGGACCACCACAATGGATGTACCTCATGTGATTTGGCCGGGTCCAGGATTGAAACCCGGGTCCTGGCAGGCCAACTCAGCTGGAAAATGCATTGTTGCGTGCACCGAGTTGGTTGTTTTGTTCTGATAGAAGTAGATTTTTGGTTTCCAGCCCGGGAAGACAGGATTTTTTTTTGTTTGGGTTTGGAAACACGACGTATGGGATCAGCGTTCGACGAGCCATGGGTTCGCATGCAACCCTTCAACACCGGTTGTTATCCGGAATTTGGGTTTTAGGAACCTTTCATGAAAATTGAAACGAATTAGCCGTTGGTGCACGTTCGTTGTGCTCGACATGGTGTCATTTGTTTTGTAATATCTTATAATTCGTTAAAAAAGTTATTTCCAGCATATTTGGACTTTCAATTTTTTTGATTAAATTTGTTGTGTTGCTTTAAAAATTAAGCAACAAATCAATCAATCTAAAGAAATCTGGAGGAAATCTAGTTTTTTCGTGAAAACTTAACACGTAGCCTTATGTGTGGGACAAATTTGAAATGCGATTTGGGACTTTTATGCAAACATGGACAGTGCATCTTTTGTAAGAATTTTCTGGTATATCTGTTGTCTTCGGAAGAGTTGCTAGATATGAACGACTACAAGAGAAAAAGGTACACGAATTTTTTTCTATTATTAACGAAAAAGCAGAAAGGTTGAAGTTCAAAGTCTCACCGAAACTCCATGTAAATAATGAAACATTTCACTAACATTTAAAAAGGGTTAAATATTCAATATCACGCACTTTTAAAATGTTAGTTTTGATTTCAATATTCTAAAATATTTTTTTCGTAAAAATCAGAAATTATCAAAAAAAATTTAAACTGAAAAACCATTGAAATAGTGACATATTGGAATGATGCATTAGAAAATTGGTGCGGTTTGGGTATGACTTGGGTAAGACTTTGAAAACTTCAAATTGCCGGTTTGTTTTTCTTTTATTCCGTTTATCTCAGCAACCAGAGGACCAAACTTTGACGTTTCATGGACAAAATTTTAGTGCTGAACTTGTCAGCATTTGTTTTCAAAAGGATTACTATTCGATTCTGTTATTTTTTGTACAGAAAATGAGTTTGTTTCTTCTTTCGAGAATGACAGGAAAAGTAAGTAGCGGAATTGCAAAATAGTAGTTTATGCAACAAGTTGCAAAAAGAGGATTTTTTCAGCACGAGTCGTACATTTATCTAACGAGGTTCGCCGAGTTGGATAAATACGAATCAAAAATCAAACCATCCACATTAACGACCCCCGGGTCTTTTGTGGTCTCTATTGCAAGTTTCTGCTCGAACCTAGGAGTCCGAAGACTTGAATGGGGAGAGCACCCAAACCTCTTTCTACTCCAAGGAACCTTCCACCCCAGTGTTTGAACTGACGACCTTTGGATTGCGAGTCCAACCGCCACCAGCGATTCCACCGGAGTAGGTTTGGTTTGGTGTGTTGTTTGTACTTATGGCTTGGAGACGACTCCTACACCTGGAATGACTTAACGGCCTAACAACCAAGGCCGGGACCGACATTTTACTTCCTCATCCGATGGAAGGTTGCAGCAGATGGGAATCGAACCCAGAATCATCCGCTTACAAAGCGGACAGCGTTTTTTTTGGATAAATACGACGAGTGCTGAAAAAATCAAGTTTTGCAACAAGTTCCATACAACATTTTTTGCAATTTCGAAAAACACCCATTGAGTGAAATTTTAATTCGAATTTTCATGTATTCTGTCAATAAATCGTTTAAATCAAAAAAAGATGAAAAGTGTTACTTTCCGAAACAAGTGCTGAAAAGTTCAACTTTTCAATACCCATTTCAGTGCTGAAAAGTAGAACTTTTCAGCATTTATTTTGAAAAGTGTTGCTATTCGATTCTGTTATTTTTGGTACAGAAAAGTAGGCGTTTTCGTCGTCGTGTTATTTTTGGTACAGAAAAGTAGGCTATTTCGTCGTTCAAGAATGACAGGAAAAGTAAGTAGCTTCAGGACGGAATTGCAAAAACAATATTTTCAGAGGTAGTCACTAATGGGCACTGTTTAAGCAGTAAACAAAGATTTTTTTAGTAATGGTCAAACTTTAAGAGGCAATATCTAGAAAACGGCGCACATTATGAAAATTTCTGTACAATAATTTTGCAAACTCACATGAAAACTGCAGTATTATTATTTTTTGTTTTGTAACATTTCTATTTTTCTTAGAAAACACATTCAATAAAATATATAACTCAGCGTCCAAAAATTTGCTCGTGTTTCTTTATGACTCAAAAGTTGTGGGATATTGTTCGCTTAAAAAATATTGAAAATAAATAAAAAAGGAATTTAAGAAATTTATTTTTCTTTTTTTTCATTGACTTTTAGCAATACTGCTCGACTAACTTCTTGAAAATGTTAAGTAAACAATAGTTTGACAAGAAAAAATATGTATTTTAGGGACACCCTCTTCTCGATTTCTTAGATAAAATTAAGCATCTGTGCCAATTTTGAGCCAAATCGGTTATGATTGGGGTCGCTATAGAACGGCTAAAAGTGGTGAAAAAAATCTTTTCATTCAAAAAAATCTTTTTCAAATCGCTAACAAATTTTCTAGATCAAGTCTAACAGCTCTGCACCTTTGGCAACATTGTAGAGCGTTTAATTTCACATTAGAATCTAACTCTTGACAAAGTGTCCATACAATTAAGAGCGAGTCCACGAACAGGGCATACCCCTTTGTATGGGACGTCGTTTGGACCTCACCAATCTGCCTGAAATTTTCAGGGGTTGTTTGTACATATAAAACTAGCATCTGGCCAAAATATGAGCACTCTAGGTCAACGGGAAGTGGGGCAATTCGGGACACAAAGTTTTAAGGTTTAAAAACGTCAAAAATCTTAAAAAAGCTATAACTTAGGCAAAATTCAAATTATTTTCAAAATTCAAAATGCATCTGAAAGGGCTCAAAAAATGCAACAAAATGCAGGGTAGAGCATCCCGATTGGTTAAATCTAAAGGGAGTTATTGGCATTTTAGTGAAAAAATAGCATAATTTTCAAACTCAAATAAAAAAGTGTTCCATCCAGATATCAACTCCGTTCGACCTGCAGCTTGTAGGGGACATCTGAGACTACCATCTGAAACTGAGAACGCTTTGGGTAAGGCAGTTTAACATATTAAATAGACACTTTTACTTTTAGTTAAGTTTTTTGTTGTAAATTTTTGCTCGGGGGACCCCTTAGATCCCATTTTCTGGTGACAATTTTATCATATTCGTGTTCCTGAGACAATTTCACAATAGAAACATGCGTAAAAATGTTTATTTTCATCCATTTTTACTCTTTAAAAAATGAAAGTTAAAAAAAATATGAAGCTGCTTTTTTCTGGTGTCATCTAGTATCCTTGGAAACGAGCTTGATTTTCAATAAATGTGAATCGAAGATTTTTTTTAACTTTTATTTTTTAATGGGTTAGAATTGATCAAAATAAACATTTTTATGCATGTTTCTATTGTGAAATTGTCTCAGGAACACGAATATGATAAAATTATCACCATAAAATGGGATCTAAGGGGTCCCCGAGCAAAAATTTACAACCAAAAACTTCATTAAAAGTAAAAGTGTCTATTTAATATGTTAAACTGCCTTACCCAAAGCGTTCTCAGTTTCAGATGGTAGTCTCAGATGTCCCCTACAAGCTGCATGTCGAACCGAGTTGATATCTGGATGGAACACTTTTTTATTTGAGTTTGAAAATTATGCTATTTTTTCACTAAAATGCCAATAACTCCCTTTAGATTTAACCAATCGGGATGCTCTACCCTGCATTTTGTTGCATTTTTTGAGCCCTTTCAAATGCATTTTGAATTTTGAAATTTAATTGAATTTTGCCTAAGTTATAGCTTTTTTAAGATTTTTGACGTTTTTAAACCTTTAAACTTTGTGTCCCGATTTGCCCCACTTCCCGTTGACCTAGAGTGCTCATATTTTGACCAGATGCTAGTTTTATATGTACAAACAACCCCTGAAAATTTCAGGCAGATTGGTGAGGTCGATGCGAGATGGGTATGCTTTGCTCGTGGACTCGCTCTTAACACCAACTTCCGGAAAATAAATCAAAAATGTTGTCTTTCTCAATACATTTTTTTTAATGTCATCCTTTACAAACATCAACTCTCGATAGCGGCCCCTAATCCTGAATCGATTTGGGTCAAAATTGGCATAGATGCTTAATTTTTTTTAAGTGTTGAGCTATGGGATTTTCCAAAATTTCTCATATCTCTTGTCACCCTACTAGGGTGACCATAGTGAACACACAAAATTACAATTATGTACAATAAATAAGAGTGGAATTTAGATTCAATTTACTTTTTCAAATTTCAAGCCTAATTTTCCAAAAAAAAACATTGAACATTATCTTAGTTATTCATTTGTTGCAAATTAGCTAAATAAAAATTCATTTATAGAGTATGGAAATATTTTTTATTTTTATTTTTTTGCTAGACTTTTACTTCTTTTCCAATCTGTGGTCGCAAACAATTTATATTTTGTAAGAAGATTTTTCAATGAAAATTGAATATTTTAGGCTACTTTTTTTAACCCCCAATTTTTTAGGGAAATCTAGAACTGGGAGGACAAAAACTGGAAAGCAAATTTGCATTGGCATTATTTTATAGAAAATTAGTGTTTGTGAGTCTATTGTTTATGTGTTTATACTGCCGTTCTACGCATAATTGTCCCATGTCAGTTTTGGACGATTTTGACTTTATGACATTTTCAAGTTTAGTTTGATGTGTACTTTAAGAAAAACACATAAAATCTGGTACTTTGTTCGGAAACTCATTAAAAACAACACCAAGTCTGTTTGTCCCATCGTTAAACTTCTACGCATAATTGTCCCATCAAGTATTTTCTTACACGAAATCATTAGTTTTACTAAGCATTATGTCTTGTTTACCTGTTGTATATTGTACAGATTTTCGTAGTTCTGGTTTAGACATGTCGAAATGTTTAATGACAATACTAGAAATTTCAAACATATTCCAATGCCTACTTAAAAAATTAAACAAACCATTTCAAGACAACGATTTTGTTTCACAATAAAATATCTTCTTCCTGATCGTTTTTTATGCATCACTGCAAATTAAACTCTTTCCATGTAAAATACTTCTTGCATTATTGTATCAAAATTTGAACATTTACCATTTTACGCTAACCAAACAGCTTTGGACGTTAGAGGTTAAAAAGTCCTTTTTAACAAAAAATAAAGAGCTTAACTTTTTTGTGATTGTTGGTTAGAGTGAAATTTGATTGATTTCCGCGCAAAAAAAACTTCTGAAAGAAAAAAGTAGAACATTCAGATAACTTTTTTGGGGATATTTGTTCGTAGTCAACACCCTGCGACATGCCCGATTCACAATAAGCCAATCCCGGGAACAAGCACTCTCCCAGGTGCAACAAGCTACATACACGATTTAGGCTCCAAAAATCGAATTCCTCACCCCCTCGCTTCCGGCCTACTGCAGCAAAGTGCAGATTGTTGTCCGGTCCGGCTCACTCACTGTTCGGCGATTAGATTCGTTTTATTGCCAGCAGCTCAATCTCCCCCTTCTCCCATCCTATTGCTAGCAGGAACATCACCAGAAAAACATGGCCAAACTGGTAGACCGTTCGTCCTCTAGGGGGGCTGGTGGAAATTGAAAATTCATTTCATCCCTTCCGGTTGATTCATTGCCAGCGGATCAATTTTGTTCAATTGATTTTTCTTTTTCTTTTTCTCTCGATGCACCGTTTTCACGGTCCGCCGGGCATTGTTTGAATCCGAATTGTTGAGTGTTTGATTTTTCAAACGTGTTTTCTTGCAGGTCTTCCACGTATGCGCACTCACCGACGACGGGCTGATCATGAAGTCGTTCCTGTGTCCGGAGAGCACCCTGTTCGACCAGACGATCCTCAAGTGCAACTGGTGGTTCTACGTGGACTGCAAGAACAGCAAAACGCTGTACGACTCGAACCTGCCGGTGTCCAAGAGTTACCAGCTGATGAAGGCGCTGTCGTTCTTCTCGGCCAACTACAAGAGCCCGGGCCAGAACGCGGACGGCGTGGACGTGGAAGCGCTGAAGAACAGCGTCAACGGCGGCAACAGCACGGTTTCCGGCAGGTCGGTCAGCGGCGGTGGGGTTGTGGAAATTGACGGCAAGTCCTCGTCCTCGGTGCAGCAGAGCACGTCGACCACGACAAAGAGCAGCGCCAAGGCGTAGACCGGTGGACGGGTTACTTTAGGTTCTACCAAGTACTAGAAGTAGGGAATGTATTTCAATTTTCGTTTCGCGTTTATAGTAGCGCTTCCGGGTCGGAAGGTTTGGATAGTAGAGAGCTCGTTACAAGAAAGTAAAAAAGAAAGTTATTTATTGTTTCTGTTATCGAACTTTTCCCCCAAGCAGTAGCAATCTCTATTTATATACTTTGTTTAGCTGTAAGAACCCACACACACACGCACGCGGTACGAGAGCGAAACGAAAACAAGTCATATCTTTAACGAAACAAACAAAAAAGGCGCATAGTTTGCTTAATCTAATAGTTTAACTTTTTTGTTTTGCTCAAGCCGATTTTGCGGAAGAAAGAAGAAAAAACGGTTTGTTTGTGGACGAGTTTTGCCTTCGTCACGCGGTCAAACTTTGGAAGCGATTAAATGTTGCGCCCCCAGGGTATGCCTCACGGACAACACCAAGCTGCTACCCTCAGTTTGGCGCAAAGTTAATCTCGGGCAAAACTCTCCTTCTCTCTCTCAGAAGAGGGTAGTTCTCTACGATTTCACATTTGATAAATTTTCTGGAATTTGAACAGCGATATTTTTGTAGTTTTTAATGGAATTCAGTTTCTTAAATGAGTAAGACACAAAAGAAGCCATTTTGCATCATTAGCTTGACCATACACACCTCCATAGAATGTTGGCAGCTGTTCCTTGAGAACAAATTTTCTGATTGACGTGAGATCATGGGCAAAATTGTCGAGGATTGATAACAGAAACGATGAAATTATCGTTATCAATTCACAATAATCTATTTTCCAACTATTGTGTGTTTTGAAATCTTCACAAAATTTTGATTTAATTTTGTTGTAGGTGTTAAATACAACAAAAAATCATTAACAAATATTTAAAATAATAAAACATTGCAAAATAAGTGTCAAACGAAACAAAATTGTGAATAAATTTTCGCATAAAAAAATACTTTGGGAACGTACGAAACATTTCACAATATTTTTTTATATTTATTTAAAATCTCGATATTAAAAATTCACAATATGGATCTCATACGATGCAAAATTGTATAAAGATTTTCTCAAAAAAAATGGTTAAGATGAATACTATAATTTCAAGAATTTTATTTTTTATATTGAATCGAATTATAATGGATTTTAACAAAATCAAACTTTTACCGTGTTTTATAAAATACAAAAAATGGCAAAGGGGTGGCAAAAAAATGGAAAAAAAACAAACCGTGATTTCCATATTTCAATGCAAAAAGGCATAAAAAATGCTTAGTACAGCAGTACAGTAGGTTTGCAATCATTGAATTACCAAAAGTCAAAGTTCTGGCGAAAATATTGTTTTTTTGCTGTCGATGTTTGAAATAATCAAACATTATGATGAATTATGATAAACGCAGACCTTTTAAATTGTTTTAGCTGATTGCACTCAAAATTAAGAAGGTATCAGATTTTGAAAAACAAATAAACATACTTGCATTTTTTCGTGTTTAACAGTTTGCCAAACTCGCAAAGCAAAATATGGCATTTCTGCAAACAAATACAGGCAAACAAATAAAGCAGGCAAACTGTCAAAAACTGCGATTTTGTTTGTTTGTCAAGGAGGTATTAGACTATGACAAACAAACAAACAAACTTGCACTTTTTCGTGTTTGATAGTTTGCTAAACTCGCAAAGAAAGCCAAATGTATGTCGGTTGACGTATCTGAAAACTGTCAAAAAGTTTACTTGTTTGTCTGTCGTAGTCTAATATGTCCTGCAGTCTAATACCTTCTTGACATTGACATTTTGAAGTTTAAAAAAGATAATCGTTTTGCCCCAATTTTGAAAGAGAAGAGACAAAAATTTTGAAAAATATTTGCAACAACATTTTTGAAATTTGCAATATTTGGTTGATTTTAAAAAGATTTTCACAACATGATAGTTTTTCATGAAAAATACAAACAAAATCACAAAATATTATTAAATCTTTTCAAATACATTTTTTTTATTTGAAAATGAAGCTAACTCTGTTCAACTAAATAATTACTTTCTCAAAATTTATTTTTTTCAAAATATTTTCATACACAAATTGTATCAAACGATGCAATATGTAGCTTTTCACAAAAAAAAAAAGTTATTGGTGTTAAAGTAAAATACAACTACTGACTTAACACCACATTTTTTGGAACACAAGAATTTTTATTATTTACAATGTGAATATAATATACATAAACGCAACGTTCTGAAAGAATTTTCACAAAATTCTAGTTTTTGCAGAGGGGTAATTCTCCGCCAACTCACACAGCAGTTGCCCCGACCCCTCTTCGATTTGCGTGAAACTTTGTCCTAAGGGGTAACTTTTGTCCCTGATCACGAATCCGAGGTCCGTTTTTTGATATCTCGTGACGGAGGGGCGGTACGACCCCTTCCATTTTTAAACATGCGAAAAAAGAGGTGTTTTTCAATAATTTGCAGCCTGAAACGGTGATGAGATAGAAATTTGGTGTCAAAGGGACTTTTATGTAAAATTAGACGCCCGATTTGATGGCGTACTCAGAATTCCGAAAAAACGTATTTTTCATCGAAAAAAACACTAAAAAAGTTTTAAAAATTCTCTCATTTTCCGTTACTCGACTGTAAAAATTTTGGAACATGTCATTTTATGGGAAATTTAATGTACTTTTCGAATCTACATTGTCCCAGAAGGGTCATTTTTCATTTAGAACAAATTTTTCATTTTAAAATTTCGTGTTTTTCTAACTTTGCAGGGTTATTTTTTAGAGTGTAACAATGTTCTACAAAGTTGTAGAGCAGACAATTACAAAAATTTTGATATATAAACATAAGGGGTTTGCTTATAAACATCACGAGTTATCGCGATTTTACGAAAAAAAGTTTTGAAAAAGTTGGTCGTCATCGATCATGGCCGTTCATGGTCACCCGCGACAGACACGGACGACGAAACAAAGAGAAACGCAAAAAGTAACTTTTTCAAAACTTTTTTTCGTAAAATCGCGATAACTTGTGATGTTTATAAGCAACCCCCTTATGTCTATATATCAAAATTTTTGTAATTGTCTGCTCTACAACTTTGTAGAATATTGTTACACTCTAAAAAATAACCCTGCAAAGTTAGAAAAACACGAAATTTTAAAATGAAAATTTTGTTCTAAATGAAAAATGACCCTTCTGGGACAATGTAGATTCGAAAAGTACATTAAATTTCCCATAAAATGACATGTTCCAAAATTTTTACAGTCGAGTAACGGAAAATGGGAGAATTTTTAAAACTTTTTAGTGTTTTTTCGATGAAAATACGTTTTTTCGGAATTCTGAGTACGCCATCAAATCGGGCGTCTAATTTTACATAAAAGTCCCTTTGACACCAAATTTCTATCTCATCACCGTTTCAGGCTGCAAATTATTGAAAAACACCTCTTTTTCGCATGTTCAAAATGGAAGGGGTCGTACCGCCCTCCGTCACGAGATATCAAAAAACGGACCTCGGATTCGTGATCAGGGACAAAAGTTACCCCTTAGGACAAAGTTTCACGCAAATCGAAGAGGGGTCGGGGCAACTTTTCCCGATTTCGTGTGAGTTGGTAGAGAATTACCCAGAGAATTAATTGTTTTTTCAAAATGATGATGAATGTAACATTGAAAGGAATGATGAAAATGGCTTATTTAAACACTCTGAATTTTAAACAAGATTTTATCCAAATAATCCATAAAAATAAAAATTAAAATTACCTGCGCAAATCTAGAGAACTGCCGACAAGCCGATTCGCGCGCGTAGCGCGGATCCAACTAACTTTGAAAAAGAGATTATTAAGTAGCTTCTGTAACGATGTTGTAGGGAAATGTTTCTCCTCGTTTCAATTGTGGAAATAAAGAACAAAAAAAAGCCCCATTACAACTTGCACGTAGCATTAAAAAATACTGACTAGAGGATTAGTGCAAACGTTTAAAAAAACAAGAAAAATGAAAGAGTTGGAGAGAATCGATAGGTTGTGTCAAGTTTACACATCAAACTGCCAAAATACTATTTACTTTAACTTGTTAGGTTTGGTTTAAGATTATTTATTGTCTACTTTTTAGCAATTAGTGTGAGTGGAAGAGGAGAATCAAAACATTAAAAACAAGAAGTGGTTAGTGCCACTGGCAGAAGACTTTCTATTTACAAAAAAAGACGAAACTTTATGCAATGAGTTAAGCGTACTCTTTCTCCTACATATGGGTATATTGTTTAGTGTTAAACCTCCTTCCTTCTGATATAGTTATTATTTTATTGTTAGGACGAATAAGATGGAAATCTCGGGTATTTGGAAGCTGTCTTAGTTCAGCAATTTGATTTTAAGGGATGATTGTAAGCCAACGGTGAAGTAGCTCAGTAAACGAAACTCTGTCTTCAGAACTTTAAATGATGAGGAGAAAATTTCACAAGCACACCTAAAATTTGCTCATTGTTTTTCTACAGAACAAAAAAAAAGTTGCATTTTACTGCTATCACGAAAGGTCATATAACAAGAAGAAAATAAAAAGGTGAAAGGTGCACTGCGTAGCAAAGATCGTCCAAACTCGTATCAGCTAAAACGAACAAAAACATCTTTTCGCAAGTCGCAAAAATAAAACCGTAAGCAATTCCCATGTGTGAGTGTGTAAAATCGCCAACATGATTGCATAGACAAACAAAACAGGCCCCAGTACATAGGCAGGCAGGCAGAATAAAAGAGAAATAAACGAAAAAGTAATTCAACAAAACAAATGTTGCCGAAAACGTGTTTCCTTATCGGTGCGAGACAAAAATTTCGCATTGAACTAGGGCGATGCCTCCGAAAATTCCACACGACAACGCCCGATAAGCCAAGCGGTTGAGCACCTTTTGCATCGCGGCGCCAAAATTAGGCGCCTCAATCTTCTCGGTCGTGACGCTGCAAAATTTCGCCAAGATTGTGCAACATCCGGTGCATCGTCCCACCCCAAGAAGAGGAGAAGGTAAAGCTCGCACATATTTCATAAAAAAAAATCAGAAGCCTCAACCAGAAGCCAACTGTTTACACACGTCCCGAAAAGAAGCTTAATTGGCGCGTCCATTTGGCGCTGATTACCGAATCTGTGTCATGAGCCAGATTCGTGAACTCGAAAACTCGAACTCTCCTCCATTTTTTTTTTTTTTTGTTGGAACACGCGTATCACCGCGTGTGGGGAATCCGGAGGCCGTAGAACCGATGTTGAGGAAGCTGCCGAGAGACAATTATGCCTCATTTGTGGAGCAAAAAAAAAAGTTGGACGCGGGAAATGTGTGTTTGACCTCTTTCGGGACGTCGCTATCAGGGAGCGTTGCTTCTTGTTTGTGGCCCGAAAACAAAGGTAAGTGACTCCTTTCTTTAAAATTTTGTAGGAGATGGTTTTTTCCTGGGTTATCAACTTTTCAGTAATTTGTTATACTTTATTAAACTATTGACGAGATTCGTTTGCCACGTTCTAAATTAAATAAATTTCCTACATAAATTATGTGATTCCATTTTAAACTGCCATGCGCCTCCATGGATTCATTCTAGCGAGATTCAATGGAGGCGCTCGGCTTCAAAATGAGTTAGTAAGCAAGGGAGTTTTAATCCTAAATAACCGTTTCAATCAAGAATTCTTGTTAGAACAACTGCATTTTCTTCCCAATGACGCTTAAATTTAAAATATTTACCCAACATATATTGTAAGAAACCAGCCATTCCCAGATTAGCTCATCTAGATTCCTTTTTCTTAATTTTAGCAAATCTCAAATTTATCGCAACGCAAATATAGCCAAAAAAAAAAGATAGCACCGAAGTGACGCTCATCACGACCCGCTATCAGTCAGTACTCCGCACCACTCTGCACTCACACGCACAGTACACAACAGTTTGTTTTGTTTACTTTTGCTGCGCGCGTTGTCCTGCCTGATTGGCTTACTAAATGATGCACAGAAAGTGGTGCAAGTTCGACGTCGGTCGTCGCGGCACCGTTTCGTACCCTAAATCGCAGCAGGCCGCTGATAACGACGCCGCGCGCACCACGCGACTATGCGCGCCTGTAGTCCACACGCACACACACGTGCAACGTGGTGGGTTTACATTAATGGTGCGAATGTCTTCATGTTGATTAGAACTGCTTGCAGGGGTTCTGCAACGAAAGCATGCTTTGTCTAATATTATTTTGTAAAATACTTTTAATATGAAGTTTAATTTTCTGAAATGGATGCAATTTTAGGAGCTTTGAAAGAATGTTGTACAAAAAATAATTTTCAAGCCATTTCAAGGTATAGTGTGTTGAGATGGCAACCACTGCCCCATTACCTTTGCGCGCTACTGCGCCAACAGAACTGTCAGCAGATGTTCCTGTTTACTTTGTTTACAATAAATCTTAGCCTTTTAACAACCGCTCTAAACGTAACACACGTGTTTTAATTATCCTCCTGTAAGCCATCCGAACCTCTTTTAGGTTATGGGCCCAGCCCGTTGCTAATCCGGGTTGTCGTTTCTTAGTAAACTTGTCGGGATGTCGGAGGACGCGGTTGTGCGCGAGGATCGCTACCATGTCGCGCTGTTTGACGGCAGGAACTTTGCCGCGTGGAAGTATCGAGTTCTGGTACTCCTGGAGGAGTACGAGCTGGACGACTGCATTCTACACGAGGTTGGAGAGCTTCCTGAGCTGATTCCGAAGACGGAAGATTCGACGACGGTTTCGGCGGACAAGGAGAAGAGGCGGAAGGAACAGCTGAAGAGAAGGCGGAAGTGCAAGCGTTTGTTGATCGAGCGCATTCACGATTCCCAGCTCGAGTACGTTCAGGACAAGCAGTCGCCGAAGGAAATCTGGACGACGCTCAAGAATGTGTTCGAACGGAAGAGCGTCGCGAGCCGTATGCATCTCCAGCGGCAAATCCTGAACATGCGATTCGACGGTGGCCGTTTGACGGACCACTTCTTGCGCTTCGACAAGCTGGTGCGTGAGTTCCGTGGAACCGGGGCCGTAATGGACGACATTGACGCGGTTTGTCACCTCCTGCTGACGCTCGGTTCGGCGTTTGCTACCGTGGTGACGTCGATTGAGACCATGGCGGAGGAGAACCTGTCGATGGAATTCGTCAAATGTCGGCTGCTAGACGAGGAGACGAAGCAGAAGGGTTTGGGCGTCGATTCGCTCACCGCCGGGAACGAGGCTGCTGCTTTCTCCGGAATGAAGATGCAGAAGAAGATCCGCTGCTTCAGCTGCAAAAAGGAAGGCCACAAGAGTGTAGACTGCACGGAGAAAAGAAGAGGAAACAACAGTACAACCAAAAACAACACGGTGCAAAAGCAAACGTTGCTGGCACGAGTGAGCGAAACAGTGTTTGTTTTGTGGGCGTGAGCGGCGGCGAGCCGCAGAAAGTGCAGCGGCGGGTAAAGTGGTTCCTTGACTCCGGGGCGTCGGACCCTGAGTCGGGCGGAGAAGAATACACCTAGTTGTCAGTGTCAGCCACTTGCGAACTGTCAGTGAGAGCCGCCTTCAATTTTTGTTACTGTTCTTATTTGCTTAGAGCAGTATTGTATTTGAAGGAAAATAAATTTAAAAAAGTTTTCAAATTAGCAAATGTTTTTTCGGGCTGAGACAATTCATTTAATACAAAAGAGGCTAAAATAAAATAATTAACTTTATTAAGTTATGATAAGATTTAGTTGAAAATATGTATTCATGAGATATATTTCCAATATGACCATAAATCAAACAATGTTATGTCTTACATACATGTGCATGAACTAAGACTTATTAGGTTAGTAGTAGTTAGTCAATATGTTTAAATTTATAAATTTTTCAGTACAACCCGAGCTGTGGAGGAAGTGAAGCAAATTCTCTGGACGAAAATAGGAAAAAAGAGGGAAAAAAGCTGGAGGTTTACATGAATAGAAAGGAAGTGGAATGTCACAGCGAATTCACTACACTTCCTCCACAGTTCGGGTTTGCATTTTATTGCAACCAGAATGGAAAATGACAGAAAACAAAGTCCGGCAGTACCGGCGCTCACGGCGGCGTAGTTTCCTCCGCTGTCGGGTACGGTTCCGGATAAAAACAGAAGGATCGCCTTCGACAAGCAGGAAGCAGCAATCAAAATACTGGCCCCTCACGCCTGTGGAGCCACGAAGGAACAAGGCAAGGATGTACTCTATAGGATCTTCAACGAGTTTAGCACCCAGTTGAAAAGCAGCAGTGCTCGGTTTCATGTCCTGCAAGTTTGTGTGAAATTACTCTTGCTGTCATTAGTTAAAAAAATATTTTAATTTTTTTTATGTAAGGACCTAATAAAAATAAGTTATGAATAAAAAAAAATGGCAGAGAAAGTTTCATCACATGAGTCATGCACGATCTTGAGCACTATTTTGAAATGTGCTGCAAGAAAATTTGTATTGTCAAGAAGGGCAGATGACGACTGACTGGAAATTTAGATGGGAAGAGAAATTATCTTGCACAAAAAAACAAAAACAACATAAAGAAAATGAATAAGATTAAGAAGACCTCTTCGCTTCTCCCTCCCAGGTCGGACCATCTGGCGCGAGAGAAAGAGTTGTTTGTCGAGCTGCACAAGCTGTCCAAACCGATCGAGATTGCTGTGGCCAAGGACGGGGAGTTTATTGTGGCCGAACACGCTGGCACTGTGAAGATGTTTTCTGTTGTGGGTGGCCGGTCCGTCGAGTGCATTGTGCAAGATGTCCTTTTTGTTCCGCAACTGCGCTACAACTTGTTTTCCGTGGTACGGATCGAGAAAGCCGGGATGCGGGTTGTTTTCGACGATGGTAAGGCGCTGATTTACCGCGGCGACGAAATTGTTGTGTGTGGTGCTCGACGTGATAAGCTGTACGAGCTGGATTTTCGTCCTTTCGATTGCGAGAAGTCGCTGTTGTCTTGTGGCCGCGTTCAGAGTGATTCTGTGTTGTGGCACCGTCGATTTGGCCACCTCAACGAGAGAAGTTTGACAGATCTCGCGCGAAACGACATGGTGTCAGGGTTGACACTGACAGTCGACAAAGGAGTCGACCAAACGATTGTCTGCCAGTCGTGCATCGAAGGTAAACAAACCCGCAAACCTTTCACCCCGCGGGGTGGTAAACATTCGTCTCGAGTTCTCGAACTAATACACTCGGACGTGTGTGGTCCTATTTCGCCGCATGGATTGGACGGTAATCGATTTTTTGTGACTTTCATAGACGATTGGAGTCACTTTACCGTCGTGTTCCTGATGCGATCGAAGGACGAAGTGCTGGGCTGTTTCGAGCAGTACGAGGCGCTGGCCACGGCGAAGTTCCAGACGAAGGTTTCCCGTTTGCGGTGCGACAACGGTGGCGAGTACACCGGCCGGCGTTTCAAGCAGTTTTGCCGTACGAAGGGGATCCAGATCGAGTTTACAGTTCCGTACACACCGGAACAGAACGGGACGAGCGAGCGCATGAACCGGACACTGGTCGAAAAGGCCAGGACAATGCTGCTGGATTCGGGACTGGACAAGCGTTTCTGGGGGCAAGCGGTGCGAACGGCGGCATATTTGCTGAACAGGAGTCCTACCAGCGCAGTTGTTTACAAACAAACACCGTTCGAACTTTGGGAGAAGAAAAAGCCGGACGTTTCGAAGCTGCGAGTTTTTGGGTGCGAAACGTTTGTACATGTGCCGAAAGAACTCCGGAAGAAGCTGGACCCGAAGTCTTGGCGTGGTTTCCTGGTTGGTTACGCTGCGAACGGGTATCTGGTCTGGGATCCGGTCAACACACGAATTGTCACTGCTCGAGATGTGGATTTTGTCGAAGCCAAAACGACCGTGAAGAAGAACGACCAGCATGAAGTGGAGCAGTTCGTGGTGTGCCCGATTCCTGACGAAGCTGAAGAACCTGTCGCCCCTGTCGCGCCGGCCGAGCGCGAGGGAGAAGAAGAAGTGACGTCCGATGAAGAGTTCGGCAGTTTCGACGACGACGAAGAAGCTGACGGCGATCAAGAAGAACTGGACGCGGGAGGAGTTCCCGCCGCAAAAGAAGGGCCTGTCGGAGAAGATCCTGAAGTCGGTGCCGACGCTGATCCAGGTAGACCGCCGAGGGATCGTACAGCTCCATCCTGGCATCGTGATTACGATATGGATTACGCTGGTTTCGCCTTGTGTGCTACAAGTTTCCTTGACAACATTCCACAAACGATTGCTGAGCTGAAGAAACGGGACGACTGGTGCAGATGGAAATCTGCCATTGACGAGGAGATCGATTCGCTGGGGCGCAATAAAACTTGGACCTTGACGAAGCTCCCCGCTGGTCGCACGCCGGTTACCTGCAAGTGGGTGTTTCGTGTGAAACGCGGTGACGGAGTTGTGGCCGACAAATACAAGGCGAGACTGGTGGCTAGAGGCTACACGGAAACGTACTCCCCGGTGGCGAAGCTGGACACGCTGCGACTGGTGTTGGACGTAAAGACGGCGTTTTTGAACGGGATCCTGCACGAAGAAATCTATATGACGCAGCCTGACGGGTTTCAGCAGGGGAAGGACCTCGTTTGCCGACTGCATCGTTCGCTGTACGGGCTCAAACAAGCGTCGAGGGCGTGGAACGAGCGTTTCGACGAGTTCATCCAGAAGCTGAAGTTCGTCCGTAGTCCTAACGACCAGTGCCTGTACGTACGAGGAACCGGAAGAGAGCAGATCATCGTAGTACTGTATGTTGATGACATTTTGGTTGTTGGGTCGTCGCTGAAGCTGGTGAAGGTCGTGAAAAAGTGCTTAAACGGAGAATTCGAGATGACGGACGCCGGCGAGGTGGGACAGTTTCTTGGATTGACCATCGATCGGCAGCCAGGGGTCATGCGAATCAGTCAGCGGCGGTATTTCGAGAGTTTGCTGCAACGGTTCGGCATGATGGAGTGCAAACCGACGTCGACGCCGATGGAGAATCGTTTGCGACTGGAGAAGGGAGTTGAAGCGCAGCGTACCACCAAACCGTACAGAGAACTCATTGGCTGTTTGATGTACGCGGCACTCACCACGAGGCCGGACCTGTCTGCTGCAGTAAACTACTTTAGCCAGTTCCAGGCATGCCCGAATGATGAGCATTGGATCCACCTTAAACGGGTGCTCAGGTATGTCAAAGGAACGCTGGATGTCGGGCTTGTCTATCGGATCGAGAAGGAGGCGCCGTTGCTGGAAGTCTTCTGTGACGCTGACTGGGCGAACGACCTGGTCGATCGACGATCGGTGACAGGGTGCATCTTCAAACTGTACGGTTGCACGGTGAACTGGATTACCCGGAAACAACCAACCGTTTCGTTGTCCTCGACGGAAGCTGAACTTGCAGCGCTGTGTACCGCCGCGTGCCATACTCTCTGGATGGTGCGGGTGCTCCGCGACTTGGGGTTGAAGCCGGACGGGCCGATTTCCCTGCACGAGGACAATCAATCAACAATTTGGATTGCCGAGGATGCGCGTGATCACGGGAGGCTCAAGCACATCGACACGAAGTTTCATTTCTTGCGAGATTTGATCAACGAGGGAGTGTTGGAGCTAAAGTTCGTGCGTTCTTCGGCACAGCAGGCCGACATGATGACCAAGGGCCTTCCGGCGACTTCCTTCAGGGAGTTGTGCACGAAGATCGGGCTTGGACGGTGCTGTGGTTGAGCAGGGGTGTTGAGATGGCAACCACTGCCCCATTACCTTTGCGCGCTACTGCGCCAACAGAACTGTCAGCAGATGTTCCTGTTTACTTTGTTTACAATAAATCTTAGCCTTTTAACAACCGCTCTAAACGTAACACACGTGTTTTAATTATCCTCCTGTAAGCCATCCGAACCTCTTTTATAGTGCATACTCGATGATCCGATGTGATGATGTGATGATTATCCGAAACTTTGTATGGGACCTCGGATAATCGAATCATGAGCGCACATTTTTATATTTTTTTATGATTTGCTTACTTCTAACATCAAATTTGAGTTTTTCGACCCCATTTTAGTCAAATTTGAATGGTTGATATTATAATAGGGGTCATACTTAACCTCGCCTTTCACACGTCAACATTGATGTTGATTTTGATGCAGTAAACACTTCGGTTTCATCAAGGTATGATATATTTGGGCTCTCTGAACACGATCCAATCGACAGAATCCAATTTTGATGAATTTCCTGCGAAGGTTAAAGTTGTAAATGAAATAGTTCTGTGCTAAAAAGCCCGGTACTTTTATGGTTTCATGATGAGAAAGAGTAATTTAATGGAGGCACTTGGTTTCTTAGTATGATTTCATTGCATTTATACCAGAAATTTACAACTTTATTCTTCCGCAGGAATTGCACTTAAATTCAATTTCATCGATTGAATCGACCTATCGCCCTATCATACGTTAATGAAACTGAAGCCACCAGAAGATTTTTTTGCGAGGCCTTCGGATAATCGAGTCGAGACTGTATTTTTATAAATATATCTTGCTTTGTTCGCTCGCTGAATCCAAGTCTTCTCTCAGAATAAAGCTGCAGTGACACACATTGTCTTAATGTTTTCCCATATTAAAAGTTTATTTTAGTAAATTTTAATAGTTCAAATAGAAATTTTGTACTTGAAGATTCTCCAAAAAATATAATTATTGTTTATTTCCATCATGAGCAAAAAGCCTCATGCTGGTTCAGCTCAGACCTTAGCATTACAATTTCGCAAATTTTGCTATTTAGAGAGCTGATTTACCATGAAAGAAAAAGGTAAAACATTTTCAATTTTTACTAAAGTTGCATTTATGAACTATGAACTGAACTAAATCACAAAGTATTTCTTGGCTTCATAAATTCTTTGAATGCTGAATGAACTATTTCCTATATTTGAAGGTCAGGTTTATTTAGAACAATTCTTGCGTTATCTTAGCAAAACGACTTTTTATTGCAATTCATCATCCCGCATTCCATTCAATTTAACGAAGTAAGATAGATTGCGTTTTGCCAACAGAGTACCACATTGATAAAATTTAAAAAAATTACATTTTAAAAAGGCAAAAACACTAATTT
The DNA here is from genome assembly GCF_015732765.1 of Culex quinquefasciatus. Classification (NCBI taxonomy): domain Eukaryota; kingdom Metazoa; phylum Arthropoda; class Insecta; order Diptera; family Culicidae; genus Culex; species Culex quinquefasciatus. The sequence goes on along the minus strand of NC_051863.1, from coordinate 2,866,250 downwards.
TGAACGTTTTGAATTGTTAGACTTGATTTTGAATTTTCTAAATTATTTTTATTGAAGAAGCAGACAAATTTACAAAAGTTCTTTTTTATGTGTTTCTTGCGTCATTTTCAGGCTTTTTATTAACATTTATATTTGTTTCTGTACCGTGGACCGTGGTGTAGGGGTAAGCGTGATTGCCTCTCACCCAGTCGGCCTGTGTTCGATCCCAGAAGGTCCCGGTGGCAAATTTTGAGACGAGATTTGTCTGATCACGCCTTCCGTCGGAAGGGAAGTAAATGTTGACCCCGGACTAACCTAAAAAAAAAAGGTTGGGTCGTTAGCTCAGTACAGGTGTAGGAGTGGTCTCTCTGGGTCCTGTCTCGGTGGAGTCGCTGGTAGGACTAACAGTCCAAAGGTCGTCAGTTCGAATCCCGGGGTGGATGGAAGCTAAGGTGTAAAAAGAGGTTTGCAATTGCCTCAACAATCAAGCCTTCGGACACCTAGTTTCGAGTAGGAATCTCGTAATCGGGAACGCCAAGGCAATGTTGTAGAGCGAATAATTTGATTTTTTTGATTTGATTTGTTTCTGATAGCCTTATTCCACACCATCTATCATTTTTTAGTTTTTCGCATGTTTTTTTTTACTTTTTCTGCTACAGAATGATACCATTATCATTTTAATTGTTATAAAAATAGCAATTATGGATTAACGATGATTTTGATAACTTTACAAGGATTTGGAAAATCGTCATCATCAAAGTATCACGACGTGTGGAATGCTATTCAGAACAATACAAGGAGGAATTTTGTCAAAATATTTACAGCGAAGTTAACAACAAACTCAATAAAAAAACAAATGCTGTATTTTTTTTAGCGCTTCGAAAATATTTTTCGCTGGGTTGTTTTCCTCAATGGAATTTTTTAAATTGCACTCTCATTTCCATAAAGGACTGGAAGTTCAGGTGTTAGTATTAGCATTTCTTGAAAAAAATTACCAGAAAAAACTTTAAACTTGAACATAGCTCCTGTACCAAATTTTGCACTATCCTTTTAAAAATTTCTACAACAATTGAAGACACCAGATCGATAAATAAAGTCTCTTCTCAAAAGACGGAATATTGAGCATTTCCATAGCACTTTTGCAAGTACAGCCTTTGTTTTTTTTTATGGAAACTGGTATGGACAAATCAATTATACAAAGTGGCTTTCTGAAATTGTTTTTAAAATCTAATTGAGAAAAAATACGGTAGCAGAGAACTAAAAGCAGCCGTGCCAAAAATACACATAAACTGTAGTTGACTGATTTACAAATATTTTTAATAGTTTTTTTCACACCTTCAAAATTGGCCCGAAAAATCAGGGAAAACAATTTATTTTTGCTAAAAAATAAAATAAAATTTCAGTGGAAATTTAAGGGCAATCAACTGAAATCAATTTAAATTCATTCGTGCGTTTTGAATCATTTGAAGCATGTTTGTTGGTTTAGTAATCTTTTGATATTTTGGAAATTTTCGATGTAACGCAAAAAGTTTTTCTTCACTAATTTTTTTGTCTCCGTCAAATCTTACATTTTTTGAAAACTGATGATTACAAAACAACTGAACTAGGGTAAAATGCATTTTTTGTAATTCCGTCGTGAAACTACTCACTTTTCATGTCATTCTTGAACGACGAAATAGCCTACTTTTCTGTGCCAAAAATAACAGAATCGAATAGCAACACTTTTCAAAATAAATGCTGAATGTTCTATGGGTGCTCGTTGGATAAATGTACGACTCGTGCTGAAAAAATCCTCATTTTGCAACTTGTTGCATAAACTACTATTAAATCACTTTTTTTTCGTTCAAATGTTGAGACTATGGCTTGTCATTTTATTTATTAATTTTGCTTAGAAAGCCCACATCTAAACATCAAACATCAAACTTCAAAAGAATCTTTAAATATACTATAATTCTAGTGAGATCACCCCTGATCAAAACTGGTAATTCTGGATGAAGGAGACGCATCGTCAGTTGTGTGCTATCTTGTGACAACGACCATTTAGTACTTTTCGAGTAAATCGATTTTTAAAGTTTGTTGGTAAATAATTTCAAAACTATGAATGATAGAGTCAAACTTTTTGAAACAATCGGTTCGTATACTATCGCTTAACAAACGCTCCAAGTTTCAACTAATTTGGTTACACCAGTTAAAAGATACAGTAAATAATGTAAACAAAAATCTGAAAAGCACGTGTCACAAGTGTGTTTCGAAAGTAAAATTGTACTACGTGTCACAAGTGTGCACAGAATTCCCATACAAACTAAAATAAGCTCAAATCAATGGTTTAATTGACTTAATCAGTATATTTTTATAAACAAAAGGTTGCATTGCCTTTAGAAAGTATGTGTGTACATAAATTTGTAAAAAACAAGAAAAAATTTCCACATTTTCCAACAACATGTATGACGTGTCACAAGTGTGCACAATCATTTTGATGTTAAATTGGTCTATGTCACAAGTGTGTATTGCGATACCCGGGAAACGGAAGCGAGTTTCTAAAATCGGGTTAAAGCATCTTGTAGTGTTTGTTAAGTATAGCAAAACGTCATCATTAACTCATTTTCGACCAAAATGGTCTATGTCACAAGATAGCACACAGCTGATGGCATGGTAATTTGTCAGTTGATATGACGTCTTGATGTAAACAATTACAATTAATTCCTAAAAAAAATTATCGATATCAGTAAACTAAAAACGTCAGAAATATGAATTACAACAGTCTTGAATTTTCATAACATAACACAAAATAATTTTACTATCCTGCTTTAAAAAATACACTCAAACCCCGATGGTTTGACACCAACCGTTGTCAAACGAACGGGGTCACTTTTTAGTTTGACACCCCTTTTACACGGAGTTCACACACACTACCAAACGTTTGTTTTGATAGTGTGCGTGAGCGCCGTGTAAAAAGTTCGTCACTTTTTAGTTTGACCAACCACCGGGGGTTGAGTGTATATTCATTTTGAATCACCAAGAAAATGTTTAGCCACCCCTGCTCCAAACCACTTTACAGCCAGAAAGTTGGCGCGCGCCGTAAACTTGCCGCCGTCCGCCGCCCAAGCGCGAGAGACAATAACGGTGGTTGAGCCGCGCACGTTTTCAGTTTCGATCGGGCGTCGCTCGCGAGTGCTACACTTTCTGCGATCAGGCAGCAGCAGCTCCTCAGTCTGCAATCGATCAACCAGGGGGTGTCTTTGTGTCTAGATGTTTAGCTCAATTGGCTGGACTCCCATCTTCGTGTTGTGTCGCCCCGGGGCTCGGAATAGGATCTGGAGCAGCAAATTGATTAAAGTGTTCTACTGACCCAGAAAACGAGGGTGGGCGATAATAGAACAATGCGCCGAGACCAAGAGTACGACTATACTGGCCGGTTCGTTCAATCTCTGTAGAGTGTGTCTCAAAAGAAGAAACAATTTGGCACCACATTCCAAAGTCAAGTGCCAATACGTCGTAGTTTCTTTTCACGGGCAAAACTATATCTGCATCTTGCCTACCGCCAGCCATTAACAGCAGCAGCAGCAGCAGCGTGAGTGAGTTGAATGACATCGATTGAGGTGGCCGATTGCAACAGGTGTGTGCTCTGTGGTTGTTGATCCGCGAGGTGACAGCGGTCTTCGATATACTCAACCCCCCTGCTGGTGTAGTGAACTGTGGGGTGGGATTATCGTGTGGGGTGGAAAGGCCAACCGCTCTCGTTTCTTCAACAAGCAGCCAAAAGCGGCATTCTATGTATAGCTCTTGAAGTTGACTAGAAAGGGAAAGAGCGAGAGATTCAAGTGCAGAAACAACCCAAAGTGAAGCGTACATGTAGACAGCTGAACTTGTCAATGAAATGAAGCAAAAAGAGAAGCTTTTAATTTTCACCGGCACAACCGGATTGAGCAATAGAAGACGATGCACTCGCGCGCGGCAGGTGAAGGTCAACGCGGCAACGTTGTTGGCAATTGAACGAGACACTCGCCGGCAGCGCGATGGTGGTGTGTACGTGCCCGTTTGAGCAAACTATTTAGCGCTTCTCGGTGTGAGACCAAACAATGTGTAGTTCTAGTTGGAATATTACGATTTGAACTCGATCTGCACTCGGTAAACATTTGCACCTTACGTTTGCTATCTTCTTGGACGTGACTTGAGGTGCAAGCGTTTCAATTGGTACAAACGGTTTAGATTCGACTATAATTTATCCAAGAAACTAATAATTTAACCAGATTAAGATTAAAGTTTCGTTTCATAATTGCCAGAAAATGGGATGTGTCTCACATTCTTTAAACATTGATAATCTGAAATATTAATTCCAAGATATTGAAAAAAGTGCATTTTCTAAAAATATGTTTTTTTAAAGAATGAAAAAAAATCGACATTTCTCAAAATAGATTTTGCATTTGAAATAAATCCGTTTTTTAGCAAATTAATATTTAAAAACGTTATTTAATCCACCTTTAGGTGGTTGGTGCCTTCCTCTCATTTATAGTGATTCCAACCCCCCTAAAGTGTCCACATGTTTATGGATCTCCCCTAACGTTCGCAGCACCTAAGAGGTCCTAATAAAAATAAGTGATGAGTAAAAAAACAGACTACCTACAGACTTTTTGTCAAGATTATACAGACACGTCCTTTGAGGAAAATGGCATCTTTTTTTTTCTTTTTTTCTTTTTTTTTCATAAAATTATTTTTAAAGAAAATGGCATCCCTCTACACGGCTTTTTCGTGCCGATCAGACCCGACCAGTTGAGGTTGTGTGAATTCAGACCATTTTTAAACTGCTTGTAATTTAAGATAGGTAAGTCAGATCTTGAAAATTCGTACTCCACCTAAAAGGTCTTCTTATATGCTTTCTAAAAATATATAACATGTGAGGGTTTCATGAAAAAACCACCCTTTTTACCATAATTTTAATTTAATATGAAACAGTTTTTTTAACATAACTTTTTTAAATACATGATAAAACTGCATGAATTTAAATAGCAACTTTGGGGACGTTAAGACGGATCGATTAAAACCATTCCGGCCAAAATCGGTTGAGCCTGTGACAAGATATTCCAGTGACATTGAATCGGTACACATGCCAAACACACAGACATTTGCTCAGCTGATGATTCTGAGTCGATATGTACAAATGAAGGTAGGTCTAGGAGGTCTTAATTAAAAGTTCATTTTCCGAGTGATTTTATAGCCTTTCCTCAGTAAGATGAGGAAGGCAAAAATCTATCATACACAATAGCAAAAAAATGGCACCTTTTCATATGAATTTAAAACAATTCCAAACGAATTTAAAAAAATAATATGCTCTCGAAAATAATGAATTTCTTTTAAGCACTAATAGAACCAATTATTACAAATGGTTAAATATTTTCGCAAATCCAAACGGTTCGGGATGAATTAATTCCGAAAATTCAGTAATTTCTAATTTTGATATTTTTGCGATAAAATCAAGATCGTTACAACTTTTTTTTTTTGAAGATTATGTTCTTTAACTCTGGCTATAGCCGATGAGATAGGCAAAAAAATAAATAAAATTACATGATACATAAAAATTGAAATTACATGCCATAGTATTAATATTTAAATCAAAAAAGTGTTTTAAAAATGCGTTTTACACCTGCCCAGTTGTATTGCAATCGTTAATTTTCAAAATATCTAAGCATTGACGATTTTTTTTTGCGCCGAAATAAATCTTTTTGCAGTTCTGTACAAGGGAATTCCACCAAAAAAAATCAAATATGGTTTTAAACGCATGAAAATACAGTTCAAATTGTTCGATTTGACTTCCTTTTCCATAAAGAAATTAAACATTAAAAAGTTTTTTTGCCCCCTGATTTTCGGACTAATTTTGAAAAAACAGCTGTTTTTAATGAATAAAAAAAAGGGATTTTCTCTGTTAAAAAATGAGTTATCTGACCGATTCTTCGAACCGAATTTGCTTTTTTCCAGTTTAAAATTAATTTTCTAAATTGGACAAAAAAATATTTTGATTCACAAATCACAATATGATACAAAGGTATTATCTTAGCTTAATCTCCACAAATTTTGACCAAATTAGGCCTGCAGATATTAATTGGGAGATGTGTCTTTTATTAATCTGCTGCTTTCGTTCTCCTGGTACGCAAAAAAATATCTTGCATAAACTCAAATGTTGTTTGACATTTCATTCACTTCAAGGAGTACAATGTACGGTATGGCGGAAGCAAGAGGAGATTTATACATAGAAAGTGGTGTTTCACATTTATGTTTAAGAATGTGATCGATTCAAAATATTATAACGGTGCAAAATGCGTTTTAAGAAAAAAAATGTTTCCCTAACAAGGCTGATGCAAATATTTTTCAAAGTTTTTGTCTCTCCTCGGCTCTGGCTGGGGTCGAGGGGACAGCAAAAGAATAAAAAAAATATATATTCAAATTGAAGTTACAAGCCATAGTCTCAAAATTTTACACTTGTGCCGTTAGGCTGGTACAAATATTTTTAAAAGTTTTTGTCCCCCCCCCCCCCCCCCTTCAAAATTGGCCCGAAAAATCAGGGGGCAAAAAAAATATTTTTACAATAAACTTCAAAATTTCAATGAAAATTCAAGTGCAACCAGCTGAAATCAAATTAAAATACATTCTCCTGCGTGTAAAATGCATTTTAAACACTTTTTTCAATTAAATGTGAAGACTATGGCTTGTTATTTAAATTTTTATATATTTTTTGCCCCCTTGACCTCGGCTAGGGCCGAGGGACAAAAACTTTTTTAAATATTTGCATCGGCCTTATTTTTCAAAAAAAAAAAGAATTGACGAAATTAAAAATTTTAGCGAAAAAAGACTTTTTGCAATATGCCCATTGCAAATTTTCAAAAATTCAAAACATTTTCGAATAAACCCAAACATGCTAAAAATGATTCTAAACGCAAGGGACTGCATTTTCAATATTGAATCAGCTGATTGCCCTTAATTTTTTTTGACATTTTGAAGTTTTCTGATTTTTTTTTCTTTCCTGATTTTTCAGACCGACTTTGACAACAAATTTAAATAAAATTTGTACCAGCCTAATGAAAACGCTTGGTCTTAGATAAAAAAAAATATTTTGATTAATAAACTCTTTTCGAATGTTTATAAAAATTTAAGGTACAAAAAATTCAACAAATGTTCAAATACGACAAATAATAAAGTTTATTTACAAATGATTAAAATTTCGTTGAGCTACCATGAACCACCTTCCTTTGGATGATACTTTATACGGAATTTTCACCGATTTTCACCGTATTTTGAATCGAACAAATTCATATTCAGGAAGGCAAATTCAAGTTTCTACATATAAATCATTATCATGGGTCACACGATTTTGTTTTCATTTCCCAGGAAGCACATGAACAATATTATTCAATATATGTGACATTTCTATGTAGGAAAATCAATTATCTTCCAAATATGTATAGATATTGGGAGGTTTCTTCTTTAATTGTGAGACCAAAAATTAAATAACAATTGTTTTAAAGGATTCAAAGAATCGGTCATGAGTAGAATTTCGGTTCAATAATGTTTCCTTAAAATTTCAAATTTTACAATATTCAAGAAAACTCATTTCTCTCCAAACAGTTGCATTACAGTGGAGCAGCATGGTGTTTCGCTGAACCAATATGAAAGCAACCGTTGATTTTCTTCTCGCAACGACATCGCGAGAGCCAGCTCGGAAAACTCTCTCTCGAAATTTTCCCTCTCACCCGTTTCTCTTTACCACACACGACCGGCACCAACAAGCAGGCCGTGGAAAATTTGGCGCAAAAATCGTTTCCTTTGCAATGTTTGGCGCGCGCGTCAACCATGTGCTTTTGCACTCTCTCTCTCGCTCTCGCACTCTCTTTTGAACGCCTCTCACACAAGTTTTCCTTTTAAATTCTCTTGCGCCACCAATACTAACGCAATGGCGTTTTCTCAGGCAAGTTTTAGAAATGTAACGTGAAGTTGGCAACTGCAATTTTCCTCACAATACAGGCGCACTTAAGCTCTTTTGGGGCTGTATGACGCTGAAGGGCAAGGTACAGTGTGAAAATTGGGGTGGTTTGTGAAATTTGTCATCAAAAAGATTCATTTATTTGCAAAACTAGTTTTCGAAAAGAAATCGCGACTTATGGAATATAAAACAAATTGTACAAATCTGACCATTTTAAATTTAGCGTGCAAAGAGTGCATCGTCACTTGCACAGTCCGTTATACTTAGCTATAGTCGTGTCATACAACTCGCTGCTGCTGCTGCTGCCACTAGGTAGTGTCGATGCGAAATACATTTTCAAACTGCATTTCCAGTTGAGCCACGGCCGTGAGCAAAACAAGAACAGTTCCAACGCCAGCGAAAAAGACCCAAGTTGTGACTAGTGGATATCCGTGTTTTAGCTATGTAGATTGACACAAAGTGCACCATGATAAGCAAAGTGTTTTGACCTACGACAACACATCGAAGAAAACGCAACATCAAAAAAACAACAACACCAAATAAAGCAACAAAATCACACACAAAAAAAAAGAAAAGCATGAAGAAAGTCACTGACATCAGCGGGTTTCCCGAGGGACCGGAGGAGGACGCCCAGGAGCAGCAGGCCAGCGTGGAAAAGCTGCTGAAGCTGACGGAGAACGACACCAACCTGACCGTGGACAGCATCGAGTGTTTGCCCGGAAGCCAGCAAGGCGATAACTACATGTCGATTATCAAGCGCATTTTGGTCCGCGGAAAACGGCGCTCGAGAACGGCCAAGAAGAGCAAAGGTAAGTGGAGGATGGGGGGAGTGTCCTTGCAGTACGTATTACGAGAGGGAGCGGATTGTGTTGTGATTCTTCAACCGCCGAAGGGAGTTGACCTCGCTGTAGGGCTTTTCAGAGGGGGTATTGAGAGCAGTTTTTTTTTAATTTTGTCAGTCATTCATTACCTCTCGTCATTTTTTCCACGAACTGATTCTGGGGTTCTCAAGCGACCATTTTTAATTTATAAAGACTTGACATTATTAAACAATATATGTTTGTTAGGAGAGTCTTTGTACAGTCCAGACTAGGTTATCCGAAGCCTCGATTCTTTCTTTTAACATCAAATTCGAGTTCTGCGACCCCATTGATGACATTTGAACAGTGCCTATTACATTACATAATGTGTTTTTGTAATATTTTATAAGCCCCATATTGGCTGACATCTTAGATTTAAACATTTAAACAAAAAGACAACGAAAATTTTAAAAAAATTAGTAAAAACAAAGAACCCAATTGAGTTGGCTAAAGTATAAAAATAAAGTATTTCTAGATTAAATTTTCAAAACAACCTATCCGTCATGGGTTTCCTATGCAGATTGGACCTTTTGAAAATTTAATTTAGATTTCTACAACAAAAAAAACATAATACACCAGAAAAAATTGTAGTTTATGCAACAAGTAGCAAAAAGAATATTTTTTCAGCACGAGTTGTACATTTATCCAACGAGGTTTACCTAGTGTTGAAAATCTCAACTTTTCATCACCCATTTCAGTGCGGATAAGAAGAACTTTTCAGCACTGGTATTGAAAGGTATGAATTTTCCATTCAGTTATTTTTAGTAGGGAAAAGAAGGCCGTTTCGTTTTTCCAGAAGGACAGGAAAAAAATGACAGTTTCACAGCGGAATTGCAAAAATATCTTTTTGCAATTCCGTCGTGAAACTATTTACTTTTCCTGTCATTCTTGAACGAGGAAAAAGCCTACTTTTCTGTACCAAAAATAACTGAATCGAATAGCAACACTTTTCAGCACTTGTTTCGAAAAGTAACACTTTTCAACATTTTTTTTATTTAAACGATTTATTGACAAAATACATGGAAATTTGACATAAAATTTCACTCATTGTGTGTTTTTTGGAATTGCAAAAAATGTTGTATGGAACTCGTTGCAAAACTTGATTTTTCAGCACTCTTCGTATTTATCCAACTCGATGAACCTCGTTGGATAAATGTACGACTCGTGCTGAAAAAATCCTCTTTTTGCAACTTGTTGCATAAACTACTATTAGGTATCATTCAATAGCTTTAAAAAATCTAGCAATCGCTTAATAATGTCCTAGTTGTCTATAAAAAAAAAGTTCTGAAGTTCTTTTTAAGTGAGGATACCAAAAGATCTAGAAGAAAGACAAAAAAAAACAAACTTCAAAACCCAATTTTAATATTTTTCAAATAAAAATGTATAATAACAGTTTTGCACGATACAAATGTTTCAAAGAATTCCTTTTTTTCCTGAAGTTTTTCGTATTTAAAAAAATCTGAATTTGGTAAAAAGCTTAATAATCCCAAATTCAGTAAATAAAACGATGAATGTTATACAACGTATTTTAAATAGCTAACAGTTAATATTAAAAGAATTTCCTATGAAAATTAATTTTTTTTTACAATTAAGATTTTTAAACAATTGTTTGCTCTTCCATTTCAATTTAATTTGTTTTTTTTATCAACCTGTTGATCCCTGAATTGAATACCTTTTTATTGAATTATTTTTTAAAAAATCTCACTTTGTACATTTTTGATGATACAACATTCAACTATTCATATATAATATATTTATTTGTACCTGTTTTTGTTTTCATAGTTTATTAGAATTAAACCGTGCGTTGCATAAATATAAATTTTACAAAAAAAATAAATTTACGAAACATGATTTTTTCGAAGTGTTACTTATTTTGCCCCTTTTTTATTATTGATATCTAAGAAACTGTTGAGCTTTTTTTAAATGTTACGTAATTATAAATATAAATCATTTTTATAATTTTAATCAATATATTTTACCAAAACATATCAAAGAATGCAATTCATGTTCTTTTGATGTATGTCGTGGCTTGTATTTAAGCAATGAAAGAATGTATCAAAAATATTTAAAAAAAAAGAAGAGAAATTTCTCAACTTTCCTTTTTCCCGGGTGAAAAAGGTTAGACTTTTTCTTTATTAATAGAAAAAATTGAAAATAATTATATGTAACTTGTAAACGGTGCACATCATAAAAAATTCATAAATATATCTTATTAAATTGGTTTAAAGGAAATTTAATTGAAATTTTCATGAAAAATCTTTTTCTCATGAATTTTAACCCAAATTTTGTCTTGTAAACTTCAAACTTCAAAACTTCAAAATTCGCACATTTTCAATCTGAAATTTTGTAAGAATCACATTGTGAGCTAGATTTTTTAACGCAACTTTATATAAAAAAACCGTTTGAAGAAAAATCTGATTCGAAAAAAAGGACCCAACACATGTTTTAAATAATCTCATGAAACAAGCCTTACCGGTTCAACCCTTTTTAATTTTAATTCTATCAATGTCACCCCAGTTTACGGTAATTTAATTTAAAATTTCTTCTTATAAATATTTTGACATTTAGAATGTTGATAAAACTCTTTAGACGAAAAATTTCATGTATGAATACAAAGGGGTACCAGCAGCTTTAGTAAAACGAAAAAAGGATACCTGTCCAAGAAAAAATTGAGATCTGCTGATCTAAGGCTATTTCCTTCTACTCTCAAATTATTGCAAAAATATGTTTAGCATCTTATTTTGATTTTTATTTTGAATAAAATTTTATATTTTTTTCATTACCCCTGATTTATACAGAAAAAATAGTTTAATTTTGGAAGGTTGAAATTTGGTTGGTTACATTTTACCACTTTGTATGATTAATTTTACTTAAAAAATTTATAAAAATGTGAACCTAATGAAAATTTATCATTCATATTTTACAATTATTTTAATCTTTGGAATTTTTGAATCGCAGATTAGAAACAAAAAAACTGACTATAAAATATTGATAAATTCTCATGCATCAGATACGGATTTTTTTCCTATTGTGTAACAACCATAATTACCATAATTATTTGAACAGAAATAGTTTGGGAACCCCTCAAACGCTGACAAGCTTCCAAAACGGTAGTGCAGCTTTTCCGTATTTTCATTCCCTCATAACATCAGGATCGGGGATATAAAATGCATTCTCACCACCACCACCACAAGGGTAAAAATTCTCACAATTATCGTCCTCTGCCTCATCCACTGGCACTCTGGTTGTTACGCCACCAGCGTCACGTTTGTGTTTGTTCTCACCACCGAAGGGAGGGTGCATGTGCACTCTTGACCCACTTTTCGAGCGCAAAACGAGCGAATTGACCGGCCTTGACATTATGCCAACCGTCCCCACCCCAAACATTTTCCAACGTCATTTACCCGGAAGGAAAACTCTGCACCACCTTCAAAGTTGGTAGTCGCTTTTCCTAGAACAAGAAGCAACACAAAAATCGATCGACTACATAGCACTGCTCGAGCTTTTTCCCGAGCTTAGTTGCATGCTTCTTCGTTCATTGTACTTTTATTGTTGCCCTGACCTTGGGCCACCGACATAAGCGCGCGAACACAGCATTTTCAGCGCATGTAAAAAAAAACACGCGCTTTTGCATGGTATTATATGCTCTGGCAAGTGCAGTGTCAAGTGCAGCAGCAACTGAGTCATGCTGGCGCCAAGCAAAACCAATCAAAGGGGGAAACCACGTCGCTGTTGGACAGCGCCAGACACTGATGCGGAAGTGGACCCCTCGCAGGCCTTGGAGAAGCATAACTAATCGTTTGCTATTACGAAACCAATTTTGTCGCAGAAAATGCAGAACAGGGAATTGAATTGGAATCGTCTGTGATGGAATATGCAATAACGTCAACTGAACTATATGGGGAGGCTCATGAACATGCATCGTTATTTATGTTGATTACAATATTTTTCAAGATTAAATTTTCATTCAAACTTCAATTATTATTCTAGAAAGGACAATCATAGTTTTAAGTTCCATCACCTTATTTTTTTTTTTTTTGTTTAGCGGAATTGAATTAGTTTGTATGTGAGACAAATTTCTGATAAACTTTAAATAGTTTTGTTTTAATCCTGTCTTGACAAATTGTTAACGATATTTTTTTTATTTTTCACATGTTCAGGAGGTCTTTATGAGCAACTGTTCTTTACTTTATTTTACTTCTCTTATTTTTGTTTGCTTTTATCGTGTTTTGTTTATGAGCAGTTCTCTACCAAATCGATTTTTTTTTAATTTTAATTTTTGCATTTTTAAATCCGGTTGAAACTATTATGGTGCCTTCGATATGCCCAAAGAAGCCATTTTGCATCATTAGTTTATCCATATAATTTTTAATACAAATTTGGCAGCTGTCCATACAAAAACGATTTATGAAAATTCAAAGATCTTTGTCTTTTGAAGGAATTTTTTGATCGATTTGATGTCTTCGGCAAAGCTGTAGGTATGGATTAGGACTACACTGAAAAAAATGATACACGGTAAAAATGGTGATTTTTTATTTAACTTTTTGTAACTTAAACTTGATTTGCAAAAAAACACAAACCAGAAAAGTTTCAGCCTGATTAAAAAATACAAAAAAATGAGTGACCGAAATCTGAGAGAATTTCTTTTATGTTTGTTTTTGATAGGTTTTGATAGTATTTGGCTTATTCTACCACTTCCTATAATTATCTTTTGCCTTGAATTTTTTTCTTGTTTTGAAAGCCACTTTTTAATTTATTTATTTTTGCTTGATTTTCACATTTTCTTGTAATTTAAATGGTAGACACATTTTCATTGTAATTCAAATGGTAGAAAAATGCATAGAGACATAGTCTGGACCATTACAAAAATTACTGCATACTTATTTTTAACTAAACATATAGGAAATGTTAGTAAAAACACAGCCAAAGTTGACCCCAGAAAAAAGATATATATAAAAAAACATTGGAAAATTCATCCTAACATTTTCTGAAATTTAATGAGTTCTTCTTTTCAATGCTTTTGGTTGGTTAAGCAGTGGATTTTGGCGAATTTTTAGATCGAAGAGGGAGGGATAAATTTTGAAACATGTCGAGTCGTGCATTTATTCCATGAGTTTGGCCGAGTTGAATAAATGTCAAGTGAAGCAACGAGTTAAAAACACCCTTTCATTTCGATTCTCCGCATGAATGTTAAATATCTGCCATCAAGAAAAAGAGAGTATTTCAAACTCAACATCAGTAGCGTGTTAGTATTACTTTACAGCAGAGATGGAATAATCAGTGCTTTACAGCACTGAAATGAATGCTGAAAATAAAAGAATGACAGAAAGGAAAATACTTTAACAACGTCATTAAAAAAAAACATTATTTTTGGCAAAATTCTAGTTTGATACAAACCATATTTTCCCATAATTTCGCTGCCGGTTGGATTGGATCAAACAACACACACAAGTAGAAAAATTATGTTTTAGGTTTGAAAAACAAATGGGGTTGGAATAGTAGTTCATGCATCAAGTTGGAAATGATTATTTTTTCAGTACGAGTCTTTTGCGAGTTGTAGGTCAGTAGTCATCACTAAAGAATGACAGGAAAAATAAATAAGTATTTCCAAAAAGAAATAAAAAAAGATCATTGTTGATACAATTGTATCAGCATCTTTTTAACACAAACAACTTGAATAGTATTTTTTGAGGAAATGGTACCGATTTTTCATTTTAATTGAATTTCCTTCAGTCAGTAAATAGGCATATATTATAGGGTAGAGTCCCTTGAAAAGTAATTCATAAATGTTTGATTATGGGGTGTAAAAGTAAATTATGAACAAAATAGTAGTTTATGCAACAAGTTGCAAAAAGAGGGTTTTTTCAGCACGAGTCGTACATTTATCCAACGAGGTTCACCGAGTTGGATAAATACGAAGAGTGCTGAAATAATCTAGTTTTGCAACGAGTTCCATACAACATTTTTTGCAATTCCAAAAAACACACACTGAGTGAAATTTTTTGTCAAATTTTCATGTATTTTGTCAATAAATCGTTCAGATCAAAAAAATGATGGAAAGTGTTACTTTTCAAAACAAGTGCTAAAAAGTTCAACTTTTCAGCACCGATTTGAGTGCTGAAAAGTAGAACTTTTCAGCATTTATTTTGAAAAGTGTTGCTATTTGATTCTGTTGTTTTTGGTACAGAAAAGTAGGCTATTTCGTCGTTCAAGAATGACAGGAAAAGTAAGTAGTTTCACGACAGAATTGCAAAAAATACTTTTTCGCTCGTAGGCTGCCATTTACACCAAAACTAATATTTATTCAAATTTTCTCCGACGTTTTTTTATTTATTTATTTGCGTTTAAGGACCACTTAACTCACGAGTCATTCGGGTCCGAACGTTCCATAGGGATTAAGTTGGGCTACAATGTCCTTTCATTAGATTTGGCCAAAATTTAGAATATACCCAGAATCCAGGGCTGTCTCATTGTTCCCCACTCATTTCAGCCCATGGGTAACAATGAGACACTTTGATTTTTCTTCAATAAACTTTTCAAAATCGATGGAAATCATTCAAAACATGAATTAAAAGTGATTTTTGGCATATTTATATAGTTTAAACTTCATTTAACAAAAAAATCAAAGTTATTTGGTATTAATATATGGATTTTACAAAATTTAAATACTTTTTAGTGTAACTTTTGTTATTAAAAGTTTCATGTTGGCAAAATTGTTCTAAAATGTTCAAGGCAAGTCACCTGCAATGGAACAATACAAAAACATGATGTTTTGCTAGAAAAATGTTGATTTTCGTAGAGTTTCTCATTGTTCCCCAGCTGTCTCATTGTTCCTACCAAGTGCGTTTACAATGAGACAGTTGAATAACTCTGGCTATAGATGGCGGATCGATCTCATATTTTGGTCAATGTTAGAACACATTAAAAGAAAGATAATGCAACTAAAAGCTCATTAAAACATGCTAATGAAAAAAATAGAAAAATCGTTGAAAGTTGAAAACCAAAAGTGTCTCATTGATGACTACCCTACCCTGCATTGTTTTTTTTCTCGGATTAGTTTCCAAAAAGCCGTAAGAGCCATTGGTAAACAAAGCCTTTTTTGCATCGTTATTCGACCTACTTACGAAAAACCAATATCAGAAATGCTCGAGATTGTTCATCTACACGTCCTTCAAGTTCACCAAACTTAAAAAAATGAAATGTTGTCTCATTTTTGACAAAAACTTAAATTAGTGTCAGAGGTCACAGTGGCTCTTACGGCTTTTTGAAAACTCACCCGAGATTTGTTCTTTTTTTCGGACGTATTTTTAAAGGTCCTATAAACGATAGGATTTCCTATGTTTATACATAGAAAATTCTATGCGGAATTGGATGGAACTTCATGCTAATGTTTTTAACAACTTTATTGCTAAATGTTGAAAAATCAGATAATTTCTTCAAAAGTACTGTATAGCAGTGATTCCAATACAATGTTTGCTGATGCCCAACTCTGGGAAACACCGCTTTAGAACGTCAACCTCACCAAGAAAATCATTTAAGACCCCTTTCACACGCGAAACAATGGTAAAGAAACTTTTTTTTTTTCCTTTTTCGACCAAACCCTTCTTTAGAAAATGTAAATCTGGAAAGTATTTCAAAAACTTAAAAATCTAAATTTTCAAATATCAGGTTATTTCTGGGTATATTTATTAACTTTGTTCATGTGAAAATGTAAATGCAAAGAATATATTATTTTGTTTGTTGAAACTTTATTACCTACTTTTTAAATTTTCATGCATTTTTTTATAAAAAGAACACCTTGCATCTTTGCGAGAAAGTGTTTGATATTCAATTTTCACCCATGCTTCAAATTGTATCAATTCAGTTCATTTTGAAAAATATCAAAGTCTTTTTTTAACTTCCAGGAGAAGAAATTGTTCACTATCACTGGACATTCTTATAAACGTTGTTCTAAATTGAATATCATTTTACTAACAGAATAAATTAAAATTAATTTTCTGTGCAACTAATTGTAGAACAATCAATTAAAAAACTGTATAACTTTCGATGTAACAAACTAATTTCACCTTCAAAGATTTTTTGAAACATTCCAAATCAAAAAGACTCTCTAATCAATATATCTTTAAGGTTCATGCCGATTTATATGTGTATTTATATTTTTTTCTTAAAATCGTGTTCATTCCTATATTTATTTATTTGTATTACTAAATTTAGATAAACAGGTTGAAATGTTAATCAGATCGTTGATCTTTTTACAATTAGCACATGAAATTGTGACAAATTAGCAATCTTTCGCAGTTTTACTGTTTTGAATTAATTTCCCCGACACAAATGCCGTTAAACTGCGTTCCCCCATTAGCATAAAGCCGTTGACCGCGTGCTGCATGGGAGCAAAAAAAAAGCCGGTTTCAATGTCAACTGCATTTGCAAATCAAACTCCTTTTCTCTCTCCTTCTCTCGATTTCGCAGAATTCTTCATCTCGCTGATCTACAAGCGCCAGATTGCGAGCCTCCAGCGGCGGAAGCTGTTCCGGGCGGACGAGGCGTTCGCGAACGAAATCAACGCGTACACGGCCCTGGTTCCGGTGCTGCAAAAGTTTTCCCGCGACCGGTTACCCTTTCCGGCGTGCGTGTACGCGGGGGCGGACGCCGAGGGTGACCTGATCGTGCTGGAGGACTTGTGGCGCACCGGGTTCCGGATGGTGGACCGCCGGAAGTGCCTCAGCTATCGGCAGTGCCGGACGGTGATGAGGGTGAGATATATTTAGGCGGTTTTGGGTGGGGAGTTTTGAAGTGAGTTAAGATTTGTTTTTATGATTATAGGAACTGGCCAACTTTCACGCCGTGTCGCTGGCGATGAAGCAGGTTCAACCGGTGCTGTTTCACACGATGAAGGAAAAGGTCACGGAGATCGTGTACACGGATGAGGGAGCCGAGTTCTACACGCACTCGTTGCAGACGTCTTTGAGGGGAACTTTGGACAGTTTGCACTACAGCAATAAAAATGGAGCGTTGGATGGGGCGATAAAGGCCATCGAGAGGTTAAACGGCCGGCTGTACCAGATCATGTCGACGGCTGTTCGGAACAGTCACGAGCCGTGGAAGGTGCTCTGTCACGGAGATACCTGGGTCAACAATTTGATGTTCAACGAAAGCCACGATAAGGTGAAGCTGATTGATTTGCAAACCATGCGGTACACGAGTCCGGTGCTGGACATTCTGCATCTGCTGTACACCAGCACAGGAGCTGAAGTGAGGGCGAATCACACCGACGAGCTGATCCACAGTTACCAAGAATCTCTGATCGACGCACTTCGAGTTTACGTCCCGATCCAGAATCGGTTCGTTCTGCCCGACCTGGAGGCCCTCTTCAGCTATGCCAACATTCGCGCCGAGTACAACTCCCGGATCTTGTACGGACTGGGCATTGCCATGTGGCTCTTGCCGGCCGTCACGTTCCACCCTGACCACATTCCAGATCTTGATAGTGTTACCATGAACGATTTTAAGACAAAGAACCACGAGAAAACTATTGCCCAAATGCTTTCCCCCGATTATCATCATCGAATGCGGGACACAGTTCTCGAATTTTACCACAAAGGAATCCTGGAAACAATATAAAGCTAGTATTATTCTAAAATAATCGCGCAAATGTGTATACAAAAAAGGGGATAAACACCTAACCAATCTATTCGCCACAAGTAACAGAATAAACCGCTTAAACTAATGGTACACAAAACAATTAGCTAGTCAAATGGTGTTTAAAATAGATCAAATCAACAAAACAAACAGTAACCAAATCAAATCTCGTTAGTCAAATATGCCCAACTATAAACTTAAACTAATCGCCGCGCTATCGCGCAGAGCCACATTTCGCAATAGTTTTCGTTATCACTCACCAAGCGAGTGCAAGCAAGCAAGCTCGCGACGCCTTACACAACACTAGAAGAAAACTGATAGCAATCGCAGGTTTAGTTTAATCCAGACAACACGGAAGAAAAGCAGTAGGGCACTCCGGTTCCGCGATCGTGCAAGGACTTACGGGGCGAACCTGAACCTATCTCGCTCGCTTATCAGGTGGGGCGCGTGTGCCGGGTTAGTGGACTTTCTGTTAGAGTCAACAGGAAAAAGAAAGTATAGTTACCAGACGTTGTTTAGGGTTTTTGTAGGTTTGTTGATGAGTAGATGTGCAACATTGTTACCACTTGAAGTTTGTTCTAATCACGACGGTATACGTAACATGTGCTAAGAGCAGATGAATAAAGATGCAAATATTATTACTAGAAGAATTTTAGTTTTATTTTACTTCGCATTCGAAAGATTTATCACAACTTATACACACTTTGAACTGTTTCTAGGAACTTCCCCACTTGAGGGAATCGTTCTTTTACAACGAGCGTTTTTTTATTCAAAATTTGCGCAAGACCCCACTTTTAGTGAAGATAAAATTTTGTATTTCGTCTTCATTCGTTCTCAACAAAGTACAAGTGTAAGAAGTCGAATAATTAAAACAGGGCTGCGGAGTCGGGTCATATTTCAAACGACTCCGACTCCGACTCCGGCTTTCTCAGATTAGCTGACTCCGACTCCGACTCCGGCTCCGGCTTTGAACAAATGGTTGGCTCCGACTCCGACTCCGACTCCGGCCTACCAACTCTAGCCGACTCCGACTCCGACTCTAGCTTTCAACAAATGGTTGGCTCCGACTCCGACTCCACATGTTTCTAAATGTTTCAAAAGTTAGTTAACTATTATTAGTTAATTATTTTTAAAACATTGATAAATAGGATTATTTAAATACTCTCTAAGCGTCATGTTTTTCTCAAGAAAAATAAGTTAAGTAAAAGTAAAATAAAGTGAATAAACGGAAAAAAAAATCTAGGTTACAAGTTTTATACGTTATGGAAACAGAAATCCAAAAATATCTTCAGTTTTAGAGGCATTTTGAGCAGAACAGTTTTGTAAGTAAATTTGGATTTACTTGCTTAACCTCAAATTTGAAAATATTTTTTTCAAAGCCAATAAATTAAAATATTAAATTGTTATTTTTGAATGAATAACTAAAAGAAATCTGGGTTTAATGATCTATTAAACATTAAAATTCAATTTGCTCACTTTCAGGCTGACATTTGTAAGAAGCATATTCACAGGCACCTTGTTTTTTAAATGACAATTTTAAACGAAACTTTTTTTTTTGTTTTTTTGTTAAGACGTACATGGACATCACGCCATGGCTGAAGGAGATTATTATTGCAAATCAATGTATCTAAACAAATTCTTCGTGGAAAGGACGCTTAAGATGTCCTTTTCAAATATCTGTGACATGGAAAATATTTTAACCTGGAGATTTTTAATTTATTTTAATTTTAAAATTTTATATTCTTTAAAAAGGTTGTGCACGATACTTCGTGAATCTTCACCTAAAACGAAGCTTTATGGATGATCTTGCGCCTCCATCAAAATATATGAAAAAACTTAAAATATAATAAAAAACAAATATCCACAAGTAAAATATTTTCTAGGTCACAAATATTTAATTTTTTAAGGTACATTGATTTGCAATGATTATCACCTTCCGTCATATTGGCGTAAGACATACAGTATGAGAAAATTCGTACCAGTTGATAATATTTTGATTCTGTGTTTTTATTTATAATATTTGAAAAATAAATTAAAATCCTATATTTATACATACATTTTTTTATTAGTTCATTTTTGTAATGAATTCTTGAGATTTGTTCAACGATAATTTGCAACGATATCAAAATAATTTACCTAAAATCAACATCAACATCAACAATCAGTGATTATTTCAAATTTGCTGCAACTTCTTTTGACATTTTTTGTTAACACTTTGATTTTCTTGTACTCAGTTATAAACAAAATACGCATGTTGAGTTCCAAGTAAGAGATCGTTATTATCGTTGACTATTTGATCTGCAAAAACAGTGATTACTATTTATAATCTTTTTATGTACCTCGTAATTTTTTCCTAAAAAATGATTTAGCTTAAAACCTCTAAGACATTCGCTATCGGGGCAAAAGATGACTTTGTGTGTACTTTTTTCAGAAATAACTGGATGAAATTTGGCCAAATTTGAATTAAAAGGGAACATAAATATAGTCTGACTACATAACCAATATTTTTTTATTATTTTTTTAATTATGATACTACATACTTAGGTAAGAGGTTATCATTTAGTGATTATAGTATAATAACACAATTAGAGCTTTTCAATCACAATAAAAAGCTTCAAATACATAATGGCATCTGATAAATCAATTAAAAATATAAGTTGTTTTGTAAATTAAGCTGTTATATAGGAAATACTGAACAATACAAAACATATTTTTTGTTGAATTTAAGATGACTCCGGCTCCGACTCCGACTCCGGGTTATCAGAAATCTTCGGCTCCGACTCCGACTCCGACTCCAGCTCATAAAATTTAGCCGACTCCGGCTCCGACTCCGACTCCAGCTGTTCGAGTTTTGACGACTCCGACTCCGACTCCGACTCCAGATCCTCAAAAAGACCCGACTCCACCGACTCCGGCTCCGACTCCGACTCCACAGCCCTGATTAAAAATTACAGCAATATTAACAAAAATGTATTAAGGCTGCCGGAACAATTCAAACCAATTCGATATAGGCGAAACATAACATTTTCGGCACACCAACCAATTCTCATCACTTTTGCAATTTTCCGTCATTAAAACACAATTTTCCTAGAAATCAACGGAGTATTGCTTGCTTACTTTTAATTGAGCTATTTATTACTTTGTTATAATCAAAACAACTTAATGCAAGATGTAATTCAAAGTGCTGATGATAATAATAGAAAAAAACGATGAGAAAAAGTATATTTTCCATATTTACCTATCAAATTAATCTTCCAGTTTCAATATTTCATTTTGGCTTTAAATTTTTTCTTTATTTATTTTTCTTCGTTCTGGGTAAATCAGGACGGCAGGTTTTTCCCAAAAAAAAAGGTTTTTTTTATTCGGTTTTTAATGTTTTGGAAGTAACACCATTAGTACATCTATCTCAAAATTTTTAGCATTCAAACAACTCTTAATGGATCACACTTTTCAGACTTCGGGCCAACCAATGAACAATACAAAAGCATATTTTTCAATAGATTTTCAATATTTATATTTTTTGATTTGTTCAAACTTTGTGGAGTCTTTTCCTATGACCAAGGAAGCTATTTTGTGTTTGTGTCATTGTTTGGCATACAAGGCTCCATACAATTTTGACAGCTGTCCATACAAAAATGGAACGTAAATATTCGAAAATCTGTAACTTTCCCTGAAATTTCCGAGACCAGGGAGCTTTTTTTAACTATGCCATAAGTGCCAATAAAGTATAAACGAAAGTAATAAATGTGTTTCTTTTCAATGAACTCTTTTTTTCTGAATCTAAAGATCATTTGTTGAGCTTTTAAAAAATTTAAAATTGTTATTTTTTACGAGTCTTGATTCGCAATGAGAGTGATTTTTGTGAAGTAAAAACAAATAGCTTAATATATAATTTTTGCAAATGTAAATATTTTTTAAGTATATGTCCCTCGGCTCTAACCAAACTCAAGGGAGGGGGGGGGGGCGGGGCAAAAAAATATAAAAATTTATATTACAAGCCTAGGTTTCAACATTTGAATGAAAAAAGTATTTTAAAATGCATTTTACACGCGCCAATTTGATTCCAATCATTAGTTTTCATAATATCGACGGAATTTTTTCCGTTGGTACATTAGTATTCCATGAAAATTTAAAATGATTTTAAAGAAGTTGCTTTGCTAATTGTTAAATGTGATTATAATCGCAGGAAAATGCATTTTGAAGGAAGGAAGGAAGGAAATTAAAAGGTCCTGTGCCCCTTCAAAGTCAGCGCTCCTGTTCAATGTTACAAAATAAAATATTTGGGAAATTTTCTGATCTCTTCTAAAAAATATTTTAAATTTTGGAATCAACTCAAACATTTCCACAGGGCGTAATATTGATTTTTTTTACTCTTTTGAATTGTTTGTCATGGTTCATAAATTTTAAAAATTAACTTTTTAACTGTTTGGATGAGACTCAAAAAACTATCATTATTTTCAGAAATGGACATTCTTCAGTCAACTATGAAGCGTCCCCATGGTCGTCTTAAAATACTGAACGTTTTGAAGAAGACGCATGGTTATCCAGAATATAGCAAAAAAAACGCCTGCAAGTAGGCAACCGAGCACTCCCTTCGTTAATGTGTCGGTTTAAACTTTTCTCAAACGTAGATGGCGTTGCCTTCACTTTCTTGTAGCTGAGCTTTGAACGATTATGAAAGCTTCTTTTGCTGACAGCTCAGGTAGGGTAAAGCCGCCATTTCTCGCTCAAAGTGATCAAACAGAAAAGTTTTGTTTTAAATTATTGATTTTTTCATTCATATTTTCAAATATTATCTGAGAGATGATTTGTTTTTTTTTTTTCAAACCGATTTCTTCTGGTTATTGTGACAGCCCAATAAGTCCTCTGGTATTTCTATTCAAGAAATAAAACATAAGTTCTCCGTTTTTCCAGATTTATTGAACAAACTATAAGTAGCGGGGTAAAATTCCAAAAAACAATTTAAACCTGTCAGGAGGATCGCGCAAAAAACTCGAGTTTCCTACTGTTTCCTTTCAAAATAAGTGCTTTGAATAGTGTTTCATCCCTCGTTGCTGTGGTTGTCGTAATAGTGCTTATCGTAGCTGGGTTATTCAATTAAAAAAAATCGCTAAAAATAACTTTCTCTAATATGTCAGGTTGAAGTTGGTCGTCGCTTCTAAGCCTGTATTCGTTACAATATTTATAACAATTTTCTTCTGCGTTGTAACTTTTCTTTCATTCCTGCAATAGCGCCAGAGCAAAACAAAAAAAAACATAAACTGATTGTGGAAACCAAGAATACATGTTGCGGGGGTGTTTGAATCAGACTATTTCGCGCTTTAGGTCTCCTCGTAGAAGAAGTACTGTCCGCAGCGCTTCTGCTCCGAGTCCTTGACCGAGTTGAGCTTGTTGATGCGGGGCCTAAAGTTATTCGGGTCTCGTCGGAATGTAATCTCCAGCAGTTCCAGGAAGCGGTTCATTCCGTTCAGCAGCGATTGGGGCGTGTGCGCGGTCGTGTCTACGGATGGTTTGCCCTCGAACACGATGACGCGATCGGCCAGGTATGTTGCCATGATGAAGTCGTGCTCGACGACGAAGCCGGTCTTCTTGGCGTGCAGGATGTAACGCTTGATGACCTTTGCGGCGACGAGACGCTGCTCGGAGTCCAGATAGGCGGAGGGTTCGTCAACCAGGTAGACGTCGGCCGGTTTTCCGAGGCAGAGGACGAGAGCGACACGTTGCAATTCACCTCCGGACAAGTTTTGCACCTCTTGGTCCATGATTTCTTCGATTTTCATCGGTTTCATAACGTCGGCGATAAACTGAGGGTGGACGTACGCGTCGCGGATCTTCTCATGCAGCAAATAACGCACCGTGGATTGGCTCTTCGGGGAGATCTTCTGGGGCTTGTAGGAGATGTTTAGCACGGGGAGCTTCTCGGACTCCTCGTCCGGTTCCAGGTTACCAGCCAACATACGAATGAAGGTGGTCTTGCCGGTTCCGTTCTCGCCGAGCAGCACAATGATTTCCGAATCGCTGAATTGTCCGTCCTGAACGGTCAGGGTAAAGCCGCCGAGCTTCTTCTTCATCGAAGGGTAGACGTAGTGGCAGGTTCGCTTGATTTCTTCCTCGGAAGCCGATTCGGACACCTTGAAGGTCAGCGATTCCGTACGGAAACGCATGTTTTCGGTGTGAACGTAACCGTCCAGAAAAATGTTGATTCCTTCACGGACCGAGAAGGGCATAGTGACGACTCCGTAGCAGCCGGGAACGCCGTACAAACAGCAGATGAAATCGGACAGATAGTCCAGCACGGACAAATCGTGCTCGACCACGATGATGAACTTGTCCGGGTGGATCAGCGAACGAATGGTCATAGCACAGTTCAGACGTTGCTTCACGTCCAGATACGAGGACGGTTCGTCGAACATGAAAATATCGCCATCCTGGATGCAGACCATGGCGCACGCAAAACGCTGCAGCTCTCCACCGGACAACGCTTGGATTTCACGATCCTTGATGTGGCTCAAGTCGAGCAGATCGCAAATCTCCTTCTCGTTGTTACGTTCGTTCTTCTTCTCCAGCAGAGCCGCAACCGTTCCCTTGACCGCCTTCGGAATCTGGTCCACGTACTGAGGCTTAATCAGCGCCCGTAAACTATCCTCCAGAATCTTAGTAAAGTAATTCTGCAACTCGTTTCCACGGAAGTGCGCCAAAATCTCCGACCAGTCCGGAGGGTCCGAGAAACGGCCCAGGTTGGGCTTCAACTTTCCGGCCAAAATCTTGAGCGCCGTCGACTTGCCGATACCGTTCTGGCCGACCAACCCGAGCACCTCACCGGGACGGGGAATCGGCAGCCGATGCAGCTTGAACGAGTTCTTCGAGTAACGATGCGTCGTATGCTTGTCCAGATTGCTCGGAACGTTGATGATGGTGATGGCCTCAAACGGACATTTCTGAAAGGCAAATAGTGGCAATTTTAACACTCCCACCCACACAAGAACACCATCCTCCAACTCACCTTCACGCAGATACCGCACCCGATGCACAGCTCCTCCGAGAGGGACGCAATCTTCGAGTCCATCGCGACCTCGATGCAGAGCTTGCCCATCCGGACGACCGGGCAGGACTTTTTGCACTCCTGCCGGCATCGCTTCGGCTTGCACTTGTCCGAGCTGACGATGGCGATACGCGTCTGCTTGTCCGTCTCCTCCGCGGCTCGGTTGCGCGACATTCTGGGAATAAAGTCCGTAATCAGTACTGCAGTCGTTGTTGTTGTTGGCCAGCTGGACGATCTCTTGCTCGAGAGTGAAATAGATTTCCTAACCTCAATCAAAGTGGGCCGAGATTGGTTCCGTTGTTTACGGTAACAAAATGACCTCTACAAGCGAACCTCCACCCTTTTCGACCAGATTAAACCTCTACCTAGAGGTACCTCACGGAATTACAATCAAATTGAGCGACTTACCTGTGGAATTTCACGGAATTCGCACAGAAATGGAAAGTTGGTGCTGCGTGTCAAGCGAGTTTTCGCAGCGAAAGGACCAGCACTGCAAAACACACAACCGCAACGACCGATGACAGCTCGGCGCTGTCATCAGAAAAGTGCAATGCCGAGGATGGGGAAATTTTAAAAGGTTGGAATCTTTTTGTGAGTTGGAGGTGCCGGGAAAACATTAACAAAACAAAAATAGGATCCTAATGCCCTATGTAGATTTTAATGTGCAAAGGTAAAAAACACGATTAAAAACAATTTCTGATTTTTTTTCATTTTAATACAACAAAATAAATTGACAAGACAACATTTTTTCGAATAATCAACTATGGTCCCGTTGGAACCCATTAGAATCAGCCTGTACGAGGTTTGTTTCAACAAAAATTTTGTTCAATATAATCAACGCCGATTTTGCGTTGAAACAAACCTTGATTTTCTCAATTCCACAAAAATCTTTTGTTGTTTTGAAAAAGTTGCTTTGACAAAAATCTTGATTTTCAAATCAACAAAATGTTTTGTTGATTCAAATATTCCTTATTTTTCTGCGTGGAGCTATAGAGAATTTGCAGCAAAGCTAATAGACACATGTCGCCACCTATGAACAAATAGCGTAAACCTATGATTTTTTTGTAAAAATGTGTTTTTTCCTTCATAATCAACATTTTTACAGAACTTATGCCGGATTCGGATGAGAAAAATTATTTCCAACAATTTGGTGTACAATGTTCCAATATTTGTTTGATTTTTCTATGAGAAAACTGTAAATTTATAAAAAAAGATAGTAAATTGGACTATTTGACATGAAAGTCTGTCAAAAAACAATAAAAATTGTTGAATATACGTTAACACATCTGTTATCAACTATATAACTGTTTATTTCATTGATATATACGGGGAAACCCATTTTTTCGTGTTCCAAAACATGTTTTTTAAAGAAAAAGGTCACATTTTTTTACGCGCCCAAAAATTGATATTCATTATTTTTAAGCAAAAAAATTTTCTCGTCTTTTGTAACCAGTTTCATTAAGATTGATGCAGGGAATCATGAGAAATAAGCGATTTTGTTCTTCACTCCACCAGAAAGGAATACTATTTTTGGCAAGTAACCTCATTTTGGCGCCACCTACATTTGAAACACAGTCGCGCTGCAAAACCTCAATCAAGTAGGACCTTTTCTGTCAAGAAGTGCCACGAAGTTATTTTTTTAATTGATTTTAAAATCAATTTTAAATCAAGCATACAAATTTACAGTGGGTCTCGTGGCGCAGGGGTAGCGGCTTCGGCTGCCGATCCCGATGATGCTATGAGACGCGGGTTCGATTCCCGCCTTATCCACTGAGCTTCTATCGGATGGTGAAGTAAAACGTCGGTCCCGGTTTCTCCTGTCTCGTCAGAGGCGCTGGAGCAGAAATCCCACGTTAGAGAAAGGCCATGCCCCGGGGGGCGTAGTGCCAATAGTTTCGTTTTTTCGTATACAAATTTACAAAAACAAATTTGCTCAATTCTAGATTACATTTTTAAAACAACCCATCCGTCATGGGTTTTCTATGCAGGTAGGACTTTTTGAAAATTTAATTTAGAATTTCAAGACACAATTTGATAGACAAACTTGTGTAATTATTAGTTATTGTGTTTTCGGAATCAATTTTAAGTTAACTCAATTTATTTCTGTTTTCAGAAATTTCGGTAACAAAAAAACAGCGTGGAATGAGAAAAAATGATTTTTTAAATTCTCTCAACAGTCGTAAACTAAAAGTTGAGAAAAAAAAAATCATTGAACTTTTTTCAAAACTCCGGATTTGCATTTTTAATATATATATTTTTTTAATTTGGCAATTGATTTATTCGAATATTTTAAAAATTAAAAAACCAAAAAAATAGTAGTTTATGCAACAAGTTGCAAAAAGAAGATTTTTTTCAGCAGTTGGATAAATACGACAAGTAATGAAAAATCAAGTTTAGCAACGAGTTATTATCCGCGCACCACCAAACCGAAGTGCGCAACACTTCTGTTGCGCGAAAAAATCTGTTGCGCCGAACAAAAATGTAGTGGTTTGTCGTTAGCGTGTACATCAGCCTGTGGCGCAACAGCTTTGACAGGTCGCGTTCGTATTTTGATTTTTGTCTGCTTTCACAATACATACAACATTTTTTGCAATTCCGAAAAACACCATTTGAACAGAATTATAGGACAAATATCCATGGGACCATCCATAAACCAAAATCAAAAATGTTGAAAAGTACAACTTTTCTAACAAGTGCAGAAAAGTTCTACATTTCAGCATTTATTTTAGTGCTGAAAAGTAGAACTTTTCAGCATTTGTTTGGAAAAGTATTACTAATCGATTCTGTTATTTTTGGTAGAGAAAAGTAGGCTGTTTCGTCGTTCGAGAATGTCAGGAAAAGTAAATAATTTCAAAACGGAATTGCGAAATAGTAGTTTATGCAACAAGTTGCAAAAAGAGGATTGTTTCAGCACGAGTCGTACATTTATCCAACGAGGTTTACCGAGTTGGATAAATACGAAGAGTGTTGAAAAAATCATGTTTTGCAACGAGTTCCATACAACATTTTTTGCAATTCTGAAAAACACACACTGGGTGAAATTTTAAGTCAAATTTTCATGTATTTTGTCAATAAATTGTTTAAATCAAAAAAAATGTTGAAAAGTGTTACTTTTCGGAACAAGTGCTGAAAAGTTCAACTTTTCAGCACCCATCTCAGTGCTGAAAAGTAGAACTTTTCAGCATTTATTTTGAAAAGTGTTGCTATTCGATTCTGTTATTTTTGGTACAGAAAGTAGGCTATTTCGTCGTTCAAGAATGACAGGAAAAGTAAGTAGTTTCACGACGGAATTGCAAAAAAAGATTTTTTTGCAATTCCGTCTTGAAACTTCCTACTTTTTCTGTCATTCTCGCGTGACGAAACAGCCTACTTTTATCTACTTAAAAATAACAGAATCGAATAGAAACACATTTCAAAACAAATGCTGAAAAGTTCTACTTTTCAGCACTGAAATGGATGCTGAAAAGTTGAACTTTTGACTGTTTATATCAGTTAATAAAATATAAGATTAGGAGAAAGTGCCAAATTTCAAATTTTGGATGGATTTATTTTTTTTTATAAAAAAGAAGTTCAAGAATTAAAGAATATAAAAAAAAGAAACATTTCAGCACTGAAAAACGAATGAATGATTAAAAAATATTTTGAATATGAATATTCCTGTGAATTTTAAAATTTTATGGATTAAAATAAATCATGGATTAAAAAAATCTAGATATGAAAAAAATGTTTTGTAGCGATGTTAATTATTTTCAATTTTTACAATTTCAGAATTTTCGTTCAATTTATGAAAAAAAAAATCATTTTTATTAACTTTAACATTTCTAAGCAGACACTGTCTTTTTATAATATTGAAATTCATCAAAAATATTTAGAAACTCTTGAACTAAAAAAAATGAATTTAAAAAATCATAATACTTTGAAATGTTTGAGCTACGATCGAGATTTCTTGATACTAAAATTTCGATTGTAATTGATCGATTTATGATCGTAATTTGTCGACTGTAGTTCGTAATCTTACTATTTACATATCGAAAAATGTTTCGATCGAGTGCAACCACGATAACGACTCGATTATCCAAAGTTCTAGTAAAAAAAAACAGTACTCAGATTTTTTTTTTGAAAAGCTCAAAGAGGATCTCAGAATTTCAACCTTTTAAAACTCTGTAAACCTCGGAACCAAACGATAAGTTTTCTTCTTCGAAAGATATAAAACGTAGGCAGGGTTGGAAACTTGGAAGAGCATTTTTAAGCGAATTTTGAATAAACTTTACGGGACTCATAGGGTTAAAGTTCCCCAAATAAAATCAACAACGACAACTTTGAATAAACTTTTTGAAGATTATATGAAAAAAAATGTCTGTATTAAATAATCTTGAGTGATTTTCCTTGTTCTCAAAATATCATGCATCATGATTTTAAATAAAATCAAATTTTTCCGAGATTCTTGCCTTTTAGAGAAAATACTGATTTTAGCAAGTTTGAATTCACTAGAGTACACATATTTATTACTGCATATATCATAACATAAAAGAGTACAATTAGAAAATGGGGACGAAGCCTTTTGAAAATACATTTTAGCAGTAATTTTTCTTTGTTTGTGGTTGACGGAAGATTCTACCCACTTAGATCGGATTTAAGCGCTTTGTTCGGTGCATCCAGATTCAAGTGACAGCGACTCTACACACTACAGGAGAGGGATGTTCAAGCATGACTTTTATTTAGCTTCCGGTTCCTTCTCCTTAACTGCCTCGTACACCGGTTCTTCCACCACAACCGCGTCTTTCTTGACCTCAGCACCCTGATCTTGTTCCTCTGGTGGCAGATCCAGCACGCCTTTGTTGCCGTCCGGAACCCACATACCGGAATCTATGCAGCGCTTCAGGTGATACCGCGCCTCATCCTCGGGCAGTTTTGTCATCGCTTCCTGCAGCATTCCGATGTCGCGCGTTTCGAAGCACGTTTGCAGTTCCTTTGGCAGTGATTCAAACACCTCGACCGGATCGAGACCTCCGGGGCCGAGGCGGGCTTTGCGCTCTTCCTCCTCCTGCTCCTCGATGGCTTTCTGAAGTTTTTCCTGAGCTCGCTTACGGATGCGCTCCTTGAACGCTTCGATTTCCGCGTGGAACTGGCTCTTGTACTCGGCCTCGGCCGTTTGGATCCGCTGGAAGAACGACTCCACGCAGGCACGCGGATCGACGTCCAACTGCTTGGAAATGTCCAAAATGTACTGCATGCAGATGCACTGGTGGGCGACGTGGGCCATCAATTCGTGCTTGTCCTGCATCTCCAGCTCGATGCACCAAATGACCAAATAATTGGCCGTGTCCTCACACACCAGGCAATGATTGTCGCGCAGGAACTTTTTCGAGTCGTCGTACTTTCTGAGCATTCCGTACTGCTTCAGGATCTTTTCGTACTTTTTGATAAACTCCTTCAGGTTCATCTCCTTTTGATCCTCGGTCAGTTCCGGTTTCTTGTTGATGGCACTTTTGTTGATGACCGTCTAAAATAAGACAAAATGATTTTTAAAATATTCCTTGCCAAAAACAACTCCCTCCGTTTTACCTTCTTGAAGCCATCCTTGCTGATTGTGTCCACGTTCCACGGCTGCATCTTCTCCTTCTTCTTCAGCTCTTCCTCCTCCCGGCGCAGCCGGGCCTGTTCCTTTTCCACCTCATCCAGGCTCTTTTTCAGCTCGTCCAAATTCCCGTCCTGCTTCGTCAGCTTTTCCTTCAACTCTTGCGCCTTCTTGGCGTTATTCCGCTTAATTTCCTCCAGCTGCTTCTTCTCCCGCTCTTGTTCCTCCATCCGCTCGACACGGGCCTGGTGCCGCCAGCGGAACAACGACGGAGTGTCGATGTTGGGGTGCGTTTCGTCCTCATCGTCCGAAATCTGCGGTGAAAACAATTTTCCAATCAAAACAAAATTTACCGGGTGAGTCATTTTTTCCCCGTTATCCAACCTACCTCAATGTTTTTCCACTTGCTGTAATCGACCATCTTCCGGCAGTTTCGCGGTACAGATTCCACCAAATTTTATGAAGTTCCGTGATCTTCCTGCTGGTCCAACCCGTTAAAAAATGCTGGAACGACAAAGACCTTCTAGAAGTTTACACTGCAAGCGAGTCAAGCGAGCGGCACGATGCTCAAAATGCCGTTATTATAAAAAAAATATGCAATCCGAGATTTTGATGTCTATCGATTCCTTACACGCACCTCTCTGGAGTTTTTTTTGAAAAGGTCCAATAAACCAAATTTCCAGTTTTTGTTTTTTGGGTGTTTTTAGAACCGCCTTGAGTCAGGGGTATTGAAAAACACCCAAAAAGCAAAAACTGAAAATTTGGTTTATTGGTCCTTTTCAAAAAAAACTCCAGCTCTGAGCAAAAAATGAAAACATTCGCTGATGTAGTTTTCGAGATACAGCCCTTTTAAGATGTTACATCCGATTTTCAATAAGAAAACCAAAACAATCTATCCAGTTTTTTAAGCGAAAATGGCGTTCGAATGATGAACGCCCGAAATGTCAAAATCACGCAGTGGTACCAACGTTACGAAAAAAGTGTGCCATGGCATGACAGCCGCATTTTTTTTCTAATGTTGGTGGTCTTGCACGATTTTGACATTTCGGACGTTCAACATTCGAACGCCATCTTCGCTTAAAAATCTGGATACAATTTCGGTATTTCAAAGAATATGCATTTTGAGATAATGATGAATTTTGCTTCATATGACTGTCAAGTATCTCTGGGTTAAGTTTCAGAAGGTTTGCTGATGTAGTTCTCGAGATACAGCCATTTTAAAATGTTATTTCAACTTTTTCAAAGAAAATCTATCTATAAACCTTCTGAAACTTGGCCTAGAAATACTTGCCAGTCTTTAAAATGCTGAAATTGTATCGATTTTATAGATTTTCTTAGAAAAAGTCGGAAATAACATTTTAAAATGGCTGTATCTCGAGAACTACATCAGCAAACCTTCTGAAACTTAACCCAGAGATACTTGACAGTCATATGAAGCAAAATTCATCATTATCTAAAAATGCATATTCTTTGAAATGCCGAAATTGTATACACTCAACCCCCGGTGGTTGGTCACTTTTTCGTTTGACCCTTTTTTAGTTTGTACCCCGTTGGTTGGTCAAAGTCAAACTAAAAAGTGACGAACTGTCACTTTTTACACGGCGCTCATGCACACTATCAAAACAAACGTTTAGTAGTGTGTGTGAACTCCGTGTAAGAAGGGTGTCAAACTAAAAAGTGACCCCGTTCGTTTGACAACAGTTGGTGTCAAACCAACGGGGTTTGAGTGTATATTGTTTTGGTTTTCTTATGGAAAATCGGATGTAACATCTTAAAAGGGCTGTATCTCGAAAACTACATCTGTGAATGTTTTCATTTTTTGCTCAGAGGTGCGTTATGGTGTATGGAATCGATAGACACCAAAATCTCGGATTGCATTTTTTTTTTTCATAATAACGGTATTTTAAGCACCGTGAGCGGTGCACGCGTGAAACGTCAAACGAATGAATGAAAAAAATATGAGAAAAGCTTTTCATGAAGGCGCATCAACGAAGAAAACAAAGCGGGCATCTTGCTCACAATTTTGCGTAAATAACCAGAGGAAAGAGCAGGAGGCAAAACTTTGTTTACAGTGAAATTTGTCCTAATCAAATGTTTGTCGCGAAATGATGCTGTGACATGTCAAACAGTGTGCCCAGGTGGTGAATCGTGAACGGACGGGTATTAATCAAAATTGAGTTCCGGTAAAGGTTACCCAAAGTTAAGTAGGTGGAGCAACGGGAAAAGGAGAAAGTCTGTCTTGATTTTTTCTGGTGGTGTTGGAATGTTCTGTGTAAAAAATATAAACTATTTATTTTGGATACATTGTAAAACTTTTATTTTTATTTTTTAACAAAATGGCCACTTTTAGAATTTTTTTATTAAATAAAATTCGGAGTTTGAAATAAGCCATAAGGTATGAAAACGTACGTGGTCAGATTTATTTAGCAAAGTCTGGTCAGTCTCAGTCAGTCTAATATTGCTTCAAATTTAAATGTTAATTGAAAGAACTTAAAAAAAAAATAAGGCAAACTTTGCATGAAAAAAAAGTTAAGAGCATACAACTTCATTAGTAAAAAAAAATTAAACAAATGATTCATAGAAATTAATAAAATTATTGAATTTATTGAAATGTTGAAAATTGTTGAAAGTATTTGAATTGTACAAAAATTTAAAAACTGTTGCAAACGTTTTTGATGATTATTATGTCGCTCCCCATCTATAATCGACCCAAGTATTCATTCCAGATTCCGATCGATCACAGGACAAAAAAAAAGAGAACTTAATTTTTTTATGGATTTTACTGCCGCATAATTGTCCCATGTTCAAAAAAGTGCAACTGAGAAAAACGCGATTGAAATTTTTCGACCGATTTCTGTGTTTCTACGCATAATTGTCCCGTGGGTTCCTATTCGCCCTATGTGTCCCTAATCACCCCAGTTAGCAGTTTATCACCTTTATTTGTGATTCTCTTGCTTTACAAAAGGTAAACAAGACATAATGTTTAGTAAAACTAATGATTCCGTGTCAGAAAATACTTGGTGGGACAATTATGCGTAGAAGTTCAACGATGGGACAAACAGACTTGGTGTTGTTTTTGATGAGTTTCCGAACAAAGTATCAGATTTTATGTGTTTTTCTTAAAGTACATATCAAACTAAACTTAAAAATGTCATAAAGTCAAAATCGACCAAAACTGACATGGGTCAATTATGCGTAGAACGGCAGTTTATGGAAATGAAAGTTTAATCAAAAATGCATTTTCCTTTCCTTTCCTTGCATTTATACTTTGAATTTTTATGGAATTCCAATTAACAGTACCGCCAATTAGTTAATACCTGGATATTTATAAAAAATAATTTTTAATTAGAGTTGAGGGTTTTTAACATAAAAAATTGCAACGGCTTCAAATTTAAAAAGTAGTGAAATTTATAAAATTTATGAATATTATGGAAATGATAAAAATTATGAAAATAAGGAAAATTAGGCCAATTAGGACAATTAGGAAAATTAGGACAGTTAGGAAAATTAGGAAAATAAGGAATAATGTAAATTATGTGAATTATGATAATTTAAAATTAAAATAAAAGAACATTAAGATTGTGAAGATAATTGAAATTGTAAAATTAAATAATATGATTATAAATCATTCAGTGATTCTAAAAATATAACTGATAATTAAATTATTTAAATGCAACAGAAATAGTTCACTAAGATCGGTAATAGTCAATATTATCTCAATGTTAATTAGGCAATTTAAATATAATTATGTGAAGTGGCTAAGTTAATATGATTTTCACTTAAAGATTTTTTATAAAGATTTTCAGATCATCAGAATTGGATAAATATCAAAATTATTAAAATGATTAGTTTGTAGAAAAATAAGTTAGTTGAATTATTTACAAATTTTTAAATAAGAAATTCGAATCATGTAATTTTTTTACATATTTTTTAATTTAGTCGATCCATTTTTCAATTTAAATTCACTTTTCAAATCTAAAATGATAATGTACGACATCATTTTAGTTTTATTTAATTTTTAAAATATTTTGCACAAATGGGTCCTAAAATGAAGCTTAAATTGCTGATATTGTTGACCCTTTGTAGGACCGCAAAGGATTTAAAATGGATTTTTAAATCCTTTTAAAGAAATAAAAGTCCTACTTGACAGCTCGTTCCAAGGGGACCACAGTTGATCCATTGAAAAAAGGTTGTTTGCATGAATCAGGAAAAAAGAGATCAGAAATAGTTTTTAATCGTGTTTTTTTACCGTTGTACATAAAAATTTACATAGGGCTTTAGGACCCAATTCAGGTTAATATGAGAGATGTACATTTTTGCAGTGCGTGGCCGAATGGTTACGCTGTCCGCTTTGTAAGCGGATGATTCTGGGTTAGATTCCCATCTGCTGCAACCTTCCATCGGATGAGAAAGTAAAATGTCGGTCCCGGCCTTGGTTGTTGTTAGGCCGTTAAGTCATACCAGGTGTAGGAGTTGTCTCCATGCCATAAGTACAAACAACACACCAAACCAAGCCTACTCCGGTGGAATCGCTGGCGGCGGTTGGACTCGCAATCCGAAGGTCGTCAGTTCAAACACTGGGGTGGAAGGTTCCTTGGAGTAGAAAGAGGTTTGGGTGCTCTCCCCATTCAAGCCTTCGGACTCCTAGGTTCGAGCAGAAACTTGCAATAGAGACCACAAAAGACCCGGGGGTCGTTAATGTGGATGGTTTGATTTTGATTTTGACATTTTCCTAAGTCTTACCTCAACAGTGATTAAGTTTTAATACTTTGGATTATTTTTTATTATATATTTGTCATTACCTATTGTGGTTCCCGAACTAAAAGTCTCAAACCATGCATAACTTATTTTTATTAGGTCCTTTTAGGTGCTGTGACCAGGTTAGGACCGAGGATCAATAGTACAAAAAATAATAAATAATACAATAAAACAGACAGACAATGCGTTCGAAAGTGAGCAAAATTTCTACCCACATAAATGAAACTTTCAACCTCAATGAATCACACGCCGCAGTTGCTGACGTGCGAGAAGCAACTAAAACGATGACGTCAAATCCGCCAAATCAATCGAAGTTGATGAAGCGAGTACTTTTCTCGGAACATACCTGGGGAGAGGTCACTAGTACAGAATAATTGCAATCCATAGACAAGTAGATAATTTGTTTGCTTTCAATAATGATTTGATTTTATGGATTTTTTTCAAACTATCAAAAAAAAGTTAAGCTGTAAATATTTTATAACTGCTAATAGATATAATTTTTTTGTCGTAATGTCTGTTGTCTGTTATTGTATTATCACATTCCATATATTGACAAATGAAAGACTTTGTTGGTCAGTTTAGCAAACACACAAGTCACTATTTGCTCATGCTGCATTCTTTTGAGACTCATCGTCACGGTGGATTTCCCCTTTTTCGAAAATCCATAAAACGACCACTTTTTGGACCGCTGTGCTTCGAGTGTGGGAATAAGCTAACGATTATTTCGTCTGCGGGCTAAGCCGCGTGCACTAATATGATTTGATTTGCACTTGGATGACGCTCGAGCTTCGAGATGATAAACCGATGGAACCAATTTATTAAAACATTTGCTCGTTTTTTTTTGTCGTTGTTCTCTATGAATATAGAAATTTATTGCGTAATATCTCCATACCAGGTGTAATCTGCGCCGATCGGAGCTTACAATTCAATTGTGCGGTGTGCATCGAACTCGAACTCGCCGTCGATGACAGCACCAATTCGCGGATGTTTTACGACCTCAGCTACCATATTTGAGGATCAACCGCGGCGCAGTTGGTAGCAACAGCAAACGCAAAGCTACTTAAGGCCAGGCTCTCAGGTTCCCGCGCACACGTCAAACTGTCCAAGCTGGCCGGGGGCCGGCTGTCCCAGTGACCGCATAAGACGCGCGTGCAAAATATTCTCCGACTCTCCAAAGGAAACGATAAAAATTAATTCCCGATCGACGGCGACGACATCGTGTGCGGTTTGCGTTGCTTTTGTTTTATTTTAATTTAATTGATTCTTATAATCACTCGCGTTGCAATTAATCAAGTGCACCACTTTTGCAGCAGAAATCGTGCAATGGAAATGACGACGAAATTATGGCTTTTTTAATCACTGCAATACACCCTGAAGCTATCAAAGCTTTTCACGCGCATATCGGAAAAGGTTCGTAGTTGTTTTGGGTTACTAGAAAAGAAAATGTTTTTATGTTCACTTTATTAAAAAAAAACAAAAGTAAATTAAAATAAAAGTCTCATGAAAACCTTTAGATTGCAAGTTTTCTTATTCTTAAATTCATTAATTTTTCTGATTTGGTTTATTTTATAATCTCCACAAATTATTTTTGACTATTTACAGTTTTTTTTTAAATATATTTTTCTAGTCAGTTTTTCGATTTTATGACTGTCTGTTACATTTTTGAAGTAAAAAATTTGTAAAATCAAACCATTAGCCTTTTAGCCATAAAAACTGTATCTCGGAGCCGTTGCATCTTACCAAAAGACAGTTCTAGTAAATAATTTTTGTATTTTTTTAGGAGAGACATGCCATCCTGCATTTTTCGTGAGTCTTTTTGTCACATTTTAGACTATTTTCACAAAAATTTTGAACGAAAAAAATCGTGACGTCACTCTAAAATTTAATTTATAAACTTAAAAATTAAAAAATCTCATAGAATTGGCGTGAATTTTTCTTTCAGTGTATTTTTTTTTCAAAAAGCTCGTCTAATTTCCTACAAGTTTGTCTTTGACTACTTTTTGATACGATGCAACGGCCCCGAGATACAGCAATATTTAAATTACAACATACAAAAATATTGAAAACTTCTACGCAAGGATCCTGATTGCTCAAAATCAACCACTCCATTCGCGAGCACAAATAGCAGGCGACGCGATACTGCCCTGATGAATTCCTACTGTTTGTCACTTTGAAACCATTCGCTCCCGAACACTCTCTTTTCTACTCTCCTTCTTTCTCTGATCGGCTCATTCTCCGAACGGCTCAGGCAGGCCGAACGTCGCCGATCACTCTGAACTGAAAACATTTTTTCTCTGATGCACTGCGTTATGCTCATTGGTTTGGGTTGCTTAAAATCAATGTTATCAATTAAATTGTGCATTTATTTTGATTTCATAACATTACAGACACCATTTAAAGAAACATCCACCAAGAAAAAAATAAATTGAGGGCAAACTGAGGGCGTGAAGACAAAAAGACTGCCGCGCTGGCATTTTGTGAGAGTGGCTCTTCGCTGAGCATGGTAGTGTGTGAGTGTCGCCGAGCGACGGAGTAGGCAAAACATTTCACGATGTATTTGTTTGCTGAGTGAACAGTTCGGGCCACTCGCTGACTGCTTGCGAGTATCATTCGCTCATGAATACTAGCGGGTTAGAATAGGCGACGAATGGATAGGCGATGAGTGAGTGGTTTCTGTTCATTGAACCGAAAATCAGGACCCTTGCTCCTACGCCCTTCTTAAATGTCATTATCGAGTGCTACTGGCTCCATATACACAAAAATGGCTTATATAGGCCTAGGATAACATGTCTAAAAAGTTTCATTGAAATCGGAGAGGGTCGGGAACAAAAGTACCAGAAAAATTCCTGATATGAGCTGGAATTGCTTAAAATATAAGGGGACCAACATGAAATGGAACAAATTGTTTTCAATCAAATTTGTAATAAAATCTTGTGGATGATACTATGATATCAAGTATATCATATTTTATAATATAAGTTAAAGTTTGTCATGAACGATTTTTTGAGAAATATTTAATCTTAAATTAGATATTTGAGTACTAAAATAGATGTTGAACTTCTCAGCACTTGTATTGAAATGTAACATTTATCAATAGTTTTCTGTTTACTTAAGAGGCAGTATTTGTAAATATTGCTCGGTTTGTTCTAGAGGTCGTATTTAGGTGCTCCGATTTGGATGAAACTTTCAGCGTTTGTTTGTCTATGCATGAGATGAACTCATGCCAAATATGAGCCCTCTACGACAAAGGGAAGTGGGGTAAAACGAGCTTTGAAGTTTGAGGTCGAAAAAACATTAAAAATCTTAAAATTGCTCGCATTTCCGTAAAACTTCTTCAATTCCAACTCTCTAAGATGCATTCGAATGGTCTTTTGAAGCACTTCAAAATGTGCCATAGACATCCAGGATTGGTTTGATTTTTTCTCATAGCTTTTGCAAATAACTGTTAAAAATGGATTTTTTTAAAACCTTAATATCTTTTTTCAACAGCTTCCAACACCCATACTCCCATAGGTCAAAAGATAGGTAATTTCATGGACTATAAGCCTACGGTAATAACTTTTTGGCCAATCGCAGTTTTTCTCATAGTTTTTCGATTTTTCTAGAACAAACATTTTACAACGTTAGTTTTTGCCCTGTAGGCCGTCATAGCGGCACTTTTTGGTCTCAATTTTGTTATATTCGGAATCCTCGGAAAATTTCACGTAAGTTAGAAGTATTGGAGTTGTAAATTTGATTTCAAAAATAATTAAATAAAACATTTTCGAAAAAAGAAATAGATCTTATTTACCTTGTGATCAATACGTCAAATGCCGTATTAAGTAGGCGAATATCTGTTTTACCCCTAATCCGACAAAATGTTAAAAAATATTTTAATTCATTTTAAATGGCATTTTTTCCAATCAAATTTACAACTCCAATACTTCTAACTTACGTGAAATTTTCCGAGGATTCCGAATATAACAAAATTGCGACCAAAAAGTGCCGCTATGACGGCCTACAGGGCAAAAACTAACGTTGTAAAATGTTTGTTATAGAAAAATCGAAAAACTATGAGAAAAACTGCGATTGGCCAAAAAGTTATTACCGTAGGCTTATAGTCCATGAAATTACCTATCTTTTGACCTATGGGAGTATGGGTGTTGGAAGCTGTTGCAAAAAGATATTAAGGTTTAAAAAAAATCCATTTTTAACAGTTATTTGCAAAAGCTATGAGAAAAAATCAAACCAATCCTGGATGTCTATGGCACATTTTGAAGTGCTTCAAAAGACCTTTCGAATGCATCTAAAAGAGTTGGAATTGATCAAGTTTTACGCAAATGGGAGCAATTTTATTATTTTTCATGGTTTTTTAACCTGATATTTCAATGCCCGTTTAACCCCACTTCCCTTTGTCGTAGAGGGCTCATATTTGGCATGAGTTCATCTCATGCATAGACAAACAAACGCTGAAAGTTTCATCCAAATCGGAGCACCTCGATACGACCTGTTACACATTGGTGAAAAACTCGCTCTTAATACATGGATGTTTGATGCTAAATTTCATTCAATAAGCGTTGTTAGGAATTGCAAAAAAGGTGTTAGCAACTCGTTGCAAAACTTGATTTTTGCCGCGTACGACTCGTGCTGAAAAAATCTATTTTTTGCAATTTGTTGCATTACCTACTATTATAAGGGCAACTACATTTTGTACGATCATCATGAGTTTCAAGGCCGTTTAACGCTTTACAAAAATAAAAACCTTAGATTTTAGAACTCAATAATTTGAGAGTGCAAAAATTTTCATCTGAATAGCCTCGATAATAGACATCTTAGCCGAATAAAACAAAAATATTCGAAAATTCCTTCGCATAATTACGGATTAAAACACAAAATTTAAAATTTCAGGCATAATTTTCAAAAAAAAAGCTGACTCAATTATCCGAAGGCCTAGGAAAAATTTCACTTCGGATAATCGAATCACACAAAAAATTCTTTTAACGTTGGGTTATTTTTTATTGCCGAGCTAAAGTAAGACCCTTAAACTACTCTGAAGTGATTAAGAATTGTTTAATCAAAGATGGCGGCCAAAATGGCGGCGATGAAATAATGAAAAAAATGTTGTTTATTAGCCAATCAACTATTAAAATTTTACTTAAATTGTGTCGCAGAACAGAAAAAATACGGGGTTTTTTCTCATAATTCGATTATCCCAAGCCCCATACAAAACATCGGGTAATCAAACTTTGGATAATCGTGGCTTCGGATAATCGAGTTTGGACTGTAATTGAAATGTGTACATTTTATTCAATTTATAAGTAAGGATTTTTTAAATGTATAGTTTCAGTACAAATATTCTTTGCAGTTTTGTCACTCCTTTAATTTTTTTTCCGAAAAATCAGGTAAAAATAATAAGCAATTGAAATGCCAACATAAATTTTATTTATTATACAAAAAATCAGGAGCAATAAAAAATATGAATAAAACTAAAATGTTCATTGAAAGTTGAAAAATCGATTTTAAACTATTTAGAATTTGATTTTATGTTTTTGTGTCTTTAATAACGGCTATTTACGATTTGAAATTTTGAACCACAGACGGAAAGGCGAATAACCTATGATTTTGAAAGTATGAAAGTATATCTCGATGAAGGGGGCAGCAACTGAAATTAAATTTTTTGGTCAAAAAAAATCATCAAATTGCTGTCTAGACTCGCCTTCATTACACAGAAAAAAAAGTTGAATTTTGGAATGTTGAAAATTTGATGGGTTGAATATCACCTCTTTTTGCCTTCCTCACGTTACTGAGGAAAGGCTATAAAATCACTCGAAAAATGAACTTCTCAATTAGACCTCCCAGACCCACCTTCATGTATACCTATCGACTCAGAATCAAATTCTGAGCAAATGTCTGTGTGTGTGGTGGGTTGTTGATCAAAAAATTGTCACTCGATTATCTCGACATTGGCTGAACCGATTTTGTCCGTTATGGCGTCATTCGATCCGTCTTGAGGTCCCATAAGTCGCTATTAAAAATTATGCAGTTTAGTTAAGTACTTCAAAAGTTATGCTAAAAAAACAATTTTAGCAAAAGTCCGGAAGATTGTAAAAAGGGTAGTTTTTGTAAGAAAACCCGTCATGCTATACATTTACAGAAAGGAATTTAAAAGACCTTTCCAACGCGTTATAAGTTATAAGCACTTAAGTGTTATTTATACGCTTTTTGGAGGCCGGATCTCAGATATTTTGATTAAAACGTTGTCCGGATCTATCATGCGACCTATCGTAGGATGGGTATTCAAAAGAACTTTCTAATTCGTCCAAAAAATTGAAGATCTGACAACCCTATCAAAAGTTATAAGCACTTAAGTGTTATTTACGCAACTTTTGCATTTTGGATGGCACCCTTTAAATGAGAGGAAGGCGCCAACCACCTAAGGGTGGATTACGTAACGTTTTTGAGTAATATTACATAAAAATGTGTAAAAATGTGAACCTGATGAATATTCATCAAAAACTGA
Organism: Culex quinquefasciatus; assembly: GCF_015732765.1. NCBI lineage: Eukaryota > Metazoa > Arthropoda > Insecta > Diptera > Culicidae > Culex > Culex quinquefasciatus. The sequence goes on along the minus strand of NC_051863.1, from coordinate 2,823,923 downwards.
TGAAAATTTATCATTTTCTGGGGTAAAATTTATCATTTTTTTTACCACAAAATCTGTCACCATTTCCTTTTCTGTGTATGCAAAGTTCGATTATCCGATGGTGTGTATAAGACCTCGGATAACACTGACCTACAAAAAATGAAAAATAACTGGACTTTAGACAGGGCAGAATCGTTTTTCTCCAAAGTTTGGTTTTTTTAACATAAAATTCAAGTCCGGCGAACCCATTTTAGTCAAATTTGACTAGTTGATTGCCTATAAAAATACTCAATGCATGTTTTAAATATTTCATCACCGCCATCTTGGAATCACAAATTCTAAATCACTTTGGCGCAGTTTAGGAGTCACACTTTATCAAAAATAAGACAAAGAAAATTTGCATGCTAAATTTCATCGCAAAACGGACATATTAAATGTAATATTTGACGGTTACCTTAATCATAAAAATTAAGCAATTCTGCCAACCCTACCCATGTAACATTTTTTTTCCAGGAGTTCTACAAGAGCTCTTCAAGATAAAACTCTCTTCAAGTACTCTTCCAAAATCCTGAAGAAGTTTTGAAGAGAATTGTATCCTACCGCGGTCCAAACTGCTATGCTGTAGCTATCTTGAAGAGCTCTTGTAGAACTCCTGGAAAAAAAATGTTACTTGGGCTATCCCACTGTCTTACATCGGCCCACACACACCGTCTGTTTGCGCGTTGCACCCGTAATGAACATATCACTCTCCGCGGTGGCGTGGAATTAGTGCAATCAAATGAAATAAAACTTCTGATGCGATGCCGAGTCTAAATATCATCATGAAATCGCCCCTCCAACTCTTGACTTGAACGCCGCAAACACCTTCGCCCAGATCACATAATTACAGGTTGTTATTCGTGCTAAGCTGCTGAAGTTGCTGCTGCTACTGCTGGCAGATCATGCTCACCAGAACAGAACGTTGTAGGGAAGCGTTTATGCTCTTCCCATCCCCGACAGACAATTTGCACAAGAACAAATCATTTTCACACTTCAACATCATCATCAAATGATGCGGTGATGGTGGCAATTTAATGCCATTGAGATTGAGGCAAAAGGGTTTCAAAATTGAGCTGAAAATGTTGCAACTTGGGAAGGAAGCGATTTGGAAGATTTATTGAATATTCGCGAAGAATTAAATAAATAAGCGTAATAAGTTAACAAGATTTATCAGCGCATTTACTCGCCATTAACGCGAAACTAAAGATGTCAGGAGAGAAAAACCGATAAACTATCGGACGTGAGCTTTGGTGTCGTTAAAATGAAATAATTGTACTCCCCAAGGACGGAGGGCGACCTTCGTTGGAATGTGAACGAGCCTGCCTGCCTGTCTACCACCGGGGTGATTCGAATGAACAAACGAACAACATATGTTGGAGATTTCGCAATTAATTGAGCTGCCATAAATGAAACATAAACTTCACAGAAGAAATTTATCAGATATTTAGAGGTTGATCGTCAAGGATTGGAACGTCCTTCTCTAGAGTAACTTTTGAAGTATTGGGCAAAAACGATCAATGAAATTTCTCCACTAGTCCCCAAGTAGCAAAAAACTATAAAATATAAAAATATGACAACCTCATTAAGTCGGATAAATAGGAATAAAATAGAATTTTAATATACCTAGTTTGAGTTATCTAAAACAATATTCATGTTAAAAAGCTGCCAAATAATAATCACGACTGCGCGTCCCCACTTCCAGCGCACCAATCTCAAAAAAGTTTACGTTGCAAACAAAAAAAAATCAACTGTATTTTTTTAATGTTCTGTAATTATTTTACAAGACACGGTATAGAATATGCATAAAGATAATCAAAGATGATACACGTTCTTAGTTCACTCAAATAACGAAACTAATTCCATTGACACCTAGTTGAACAAAGAACTTTTTAATGATCGTTTTCATGAGATTTCCTTCAACATAACTTCAACCATAAAGGAGTTTGCTGCAAGGCGCGGCTCATAACTCATAAAGGTGTTGACACACTGTCCCCTCGACGACGACGACGACTGTATCTCCCAAATTGGCCGTGAAGTCCAAATAGTCGACCTTGACGCGGCGGCAATTCCGGCTCAACCCGATACACTGCGATACCAGTTTTTTTGGTGGCCAGGTATATCTCTCTTTGAGATATTATCTGCCATACTCCCTTTTCGACAACGTTGCCTTACGATACCTATTTCAAACAGAGTTGTATAAAGTCATTGACGGCTTCGTTGTGACAAGGGATGCTCAAAAGTCATGTTTTATTCAGAAAGTTTGAGCCAACTCTCCTGGTTGGTGACATTCAACGCAACGTGCATGTTTTATGGATCATTGACCAGAGTTTGGCCAGTCATTGAAGAAGAACGGACACGAGCGCGACGGAATTAGCTATGCGAGAGGGGCTCGACACGAGGCTTTGGGCACGTGGTCGATGGTGCAACTATTCATCACCCTAACGATGGGCTTGAATATTCATCTCTGTGAAGGGCGTTCGAAAGTGTCCTTGCCGTTGCGGTGGTCATGGTCGAAGGTGACAATTTTGAGTAATAAATCTGAAATTTGAGAAATTTATGGAATTACATTGTAAAGTGAACACTGTTATTGGGTTTCTTAAATTTGTTTCTAAACTTGTCACAAGTTATCAAACTTTCAACAGACAAAGTTCCGAATAATTCAACCAACTTGTACAAACAATCGATTTTCACTTAACCTAGAAGCTTACTAAAGGGACACAAGCTCATCCCGGCCCAGTTGTTTGTCCTTCGTAAAGTTAAACGGTTCTTCTTAAAAATGAGCATATTTCCGGATACTCTGCGCTACATCGAGGTGGAACCCGATCCGAAGACCCGTGCCGTATTTTTGGACGCCAAACCTGCCTACTTGGATCACCAGCAACATCAGAACCGACAGACGACGAATGGATTCGGCAATCGTGTGGGATTCGCGGAAGGCCCTCCGAGGGAGGCATTTGGCGACGGGGGCGTCGTAATCAAGTCTGTGAGTACGGATTTGGTGAACCCTTTTTGAGCAGAGTTGACCTCCACGATCTTGCAGGACATCATCTACGACAGCTCGAAGCCAATCTACAACGTGCTCCGACTTTTGGGAGTTTTCCCGTTTATGAGGCCAACTGCCGGAATGACCATGTTTGCCTGTGCCAGTCCGGCCATGGCGTACAGTGTGGTATTCCTGGTGGTGCTGACGGTAAAACGGTTATTCTGTGTTTTCTTGCTCCAACCGAATTACACCTTTGTTCCAGATCTACGTGGTCTTCATCATGATCAGCAGGATTGACATTGTCCGCACGCTAGAAGGGCGCTTCGAAGAAGCCGTAATCGCCTACCTCTTCATCGTGAACATCCTTCCGTTGATCATAATTCCCTTGATGTGGTACGAAACGCGAAAAGTGTGCAACCTCCTGAACAACTGGGTGGACTTTGAGGTCCTGTACCAGAAAACCGCCGGACGTGAGCTGGCGCTGAACCTGAAGAACAAATCGCTGCTGATTGCGGTGCTGTTGCCAGTTTTGTCCTGTGCCTCAGTGATTATCACTCACGTTACCATGGTGGAGTTTCAGCTGGTTCAGATCGTGCCGTACTGCATCCTGGATACGCTCACATACATGATGGGCGGATATTGGTATTTGGCGTGCGAAACGCTTAGTACGACGGCCAACGTGCTGGCGGAGGACTTTCAAATGGTAAGTGGGGAAGTTTTGGTGATAACTAAAAATTAAAAACAGTTGAGTTGCAATAATTAATTTTCAAAAAGTGTAAAATTTGAGGAATCAAAAATTGTCGATAAACCCGAACATACCAATAATATTTTTTTTTAATTGTGTATGTTGGAAAAAATAGAAATCTTACAAAATCATTTTTTCAACTACAGTTTTTCGTGTAATATCGTATTCGCAATCGAGAATTAAAAAAAATGCTCCGTTTTCGGGATATTGCCACTTAACAGCTTTAACAAAAAAAATTCTTATGAATTTGTATCAGAAACATTACATATTGGCATGGTTGTTGAGATTAGATAAAAGAAACACATACAGAAATATTTACGTTTTTTTTTTTACTTTGCTAAACTTTTAATTGTCTCCGAAAAATATATTTTTTTTTCATAAAGTATTAACTCTGCGGTAACATTTTTGCCCTTACTTCTCTACGGCTCAAAATTTATGGGGTTTTTTCCGATAAAAACTGAAAAAAATAAGGTATGGATTTAAGGAAATAATATTTTATGTAAATATTTAAAAGTTAATTCTAAAATGTGCAAAAAATCCTTGTGCCATTTTTTCGAAATAGTCCTCAACATACCTATAATTTTGCCGAAGACATTAAATCAATCATAAAACTCCTTTTTTCACAAAAACTCAATTTTCCGAAATCCGATTTTTTGATTTTCGAGATTTTTTGATATGTTTAAGGGGACAAAACCCCGCAACTTTTGAGCCATAAAGTATGGTCAAAAAATCTGACGCAGAGTTATAATTTAAAAAAAAAATGTACTTTTGGAAAAAAATTGAAATAAATACCTCACCAAAAAACTTACCTATTTTTTATGTAAAACAAGCCTAACCCGGCAAACTTCGTCCTGTCCATTTTGGTTTCTGACGTTTCTTGCTTGTTTGCTAATTCAGCCTCCTGTGATCAAAATTTGATTTTACGCAGCTTTTTCCATAAAATCTGCAGGTTTTCCGGAATCAGTTCCAGAGTGGCCAAAGTTGTCATTATTTGGCGTAAGAACCTTCCTTGGACTTTCCCAAACCCAACGCAACCAAAAGCGCCTCGATCCGACGTTTCGTGTTGAACTGATTCGCGTTCGAACAAAACCATCGAATTGTTTTATATATCTGGAGTTTTTTTGAAAAGGTCCAATAAACCAAATTTTCAGTTTTTGCTTTTTGGGTGTTTTTAGAACCGCCTTGAGTCAGGGTTATTGAAAAACACCCAAAAAGCAAAAACTGAAAAATTGGTTTATTGGTCCTTTTAAAAAAACTCCAGATATATAGATTGAATTTGCAATCGAAAAAATAGTGAGTGGTCATTTTCGAATATATTTTGAAAATTTCAGAAAATTTACTATAAACTAATGGTCCGATTTTAATTGTTAAAAAAATGAAACATTCGTGGAATTTTCCGATCTTTTCGAAAACAAAATTTTGTTTTTTTATTTAGACTAACATTCCAAAAGGGTGTAATATTGAATTTTTGGCTCTTTTGAAATGTTAGCCTTGATTTAAAAAAAAATCAAAATGTCATTTTCGAATAAATCGGAAAATTTCACGAAAATACAAAAAAATAAAAAATGATTTTGGTTGTATGTATGGGTGAACCATGGTACCATGATGACAAAAAACTAACTTAATCCACCTATGTGGTTGGAGCCTTCCTCACAACAATGGCTGTACACAAGTTGCATCTATTTTTTAGATCCGGCTTCCAAAAAGTACATCGATATCACTTAAGTGGCCATATCTCGAGACAGGATTGCCAGGTCTTCAATGTTTTGGGCTCGTTGGAAAGGTTTTTTGATAACCTAACCAACGATGGGTCGGATGATGGATCCGGACAAAGTTTACATACATTTAAGTGAGATCCGGCTGCAGAAAAGTACATAAATGTCAATAAGTGGCCATACCTTGAGACAGGGTTGCCAGATCTTCAATGTTTTGGACTCGTTGGAAAGGTCTTTTGATAACCTAACCAACATTGGGTCGGATGATGGACCCGGACATAGTTTACATACATTTAAGTGAGATCCAAATATATGTGAAAACACATTTTTATACATAACTTTTGAACTACTTATCGAAACTTCAATCTGTATAAAACTCGATCTATGGGACCCTAAACCAAGTCGAATGCAACAAGTTCGGATCAAATCGGTACAGCCAGTGCCGAGAAACATGAGCTAGTTTGTTGGTCACATACATACATACACACACACATACACACACACATACACACAGACATTTGTTGAGTTTTCGTTTCTGAGTCGATAGGTATACATGAAGGTGGGTCTACGACGTTTTTATACGAAGTTCATTTTTAGAGCAGGATTATAGCCTTACCTCAGTGAGGAAGGCAAAAATGCTTCTTTTGTCATAGGAGAGGGGAAGGGAAATGCAAATAAAATCCATTTTCGGATTCACTCATATATTGTGATTTCGCTTTTTTTAATATTTTATCAACTCAGATTTCATGAGAATAATTGGAGCCTAACATTTCAAAAGGGCACATAACTTTAGACATCTCCAAAAAATTGTCCACGTGGTTTATGGATGGTCCCAAAAGTCCATCTTTTTTGAGTTTTATTTATTTTTACAACTTTAAAGTACTTTTGGGTGATACTTGAGCTCAACGACTTGAACTTTTAGAGAACAGAAATAATCAGTACAAAATAATATTTTTTTTATTTCAGGCCCTCCGCCACGTTGGCCCCGCCGCCATGGTCTCCGAATATCGTTCCCTATGGCTTCGACTCAGCAAGTTGGCCCGCGACACGGGATTCTCCACCTGTTACACCTTTACCTTCATCTGTCTGTACCTCTTCTTCATCATCACCCTGTCGATCTACGGACTCATGTCGCAAATTTCCGAGGGTTTTGGAATTAAAGATATTGGGCTGGCCGTTACGGCATTTTGCAGTATTGGGTTGCTGTTTTTCATCTGCGATGAGGCACATTATGCGTCGTTTAATGTGAGGACGAATTTTCAGAAGAAGCTGCTGATGGTGGAGTTGACCTGGATGAACTCGGACGCCCAGACGGAGATTAATATGTTTTTGCGCGCGACCGAGATGAATCCTTCGAGCATTAATTTGGGCGGATTTTTCGACGTCAATAGGACGTTGTTCAAGTCGGTATGTTTTTGATTGGGGATGATTTGTGATGAAATTGATTGATTAAAGGGGTTATTTTTCTGCAGCTTCTAGCAACGATGGTGACGTACTTGGTGGTTCTTTTGCAGTTCCAGATTAGCATTCCGGATGATCCGACTGCAATGCTGAAGCAGAACTCGACGGCAGCGCATTGAAATTTATAGTTTTTATCCTTTTAAGTAATAGTCGCCATCGTAGATCAAGGTGTAGTAAAATTAAGCACAACAAAGAATCGTTTGTACCTGTTTGCTCGCAGAGACAAATATTTCCATGTGAGTAATCAGGTAATGAAAAATCTGCTACAATTTCTCATCAATGGATGCAACTGTGTACATCTCCACCGTAAGAATCTCATATTTCACCCTCCTCGTAATAGACACATCTCATTTCATTTCGCCGCAAATTGAGTCGAGACGTATTACTTTGCAGTTCTGGACCGGAGATTGCACCCGCACCCGCGTGGCTAATGACTGGCATTACCGCTAATTGAAACCGATAGCGTATAAAATATCTCAATTAATGCACTCTGTCATTAGAACTGAGGCACTCCACACAGAGCCTGCAAACATCCGACAAAACGACAGTTGAGTTATGCAGAGTGGTCTCTTCAAAAATTCAACCATCCAAAAAATACGCAAACTAGGAAGTGGCATAAGATTCCTTTACAGAATGCAGCAGCGAAAAAAATGAGAATCGAATGATAAAGTGGCGTCGTCGAGTGACCGACCAATCGATCTGGGCCCGAGCGAGTCATCATCGCCAAACACACTCCGAGACCAAGCGAGCTGAGCGCTGAACTGTGAGGGATCTCGATCGAGGAGGAGACTTCAACGCGAGATTTCAACCGCGCGGGCGACCTTCGCCGCTACAAACACGGCCCGTTCCAGTTGGCATATATGGCGATATGAAATAAATGTGTCGTTTTTTTTTACTTGCTTGCTTCTCATATTATATTGTAAAGGGGGAAAACAAAATTACACATTAAAGGTATGAGCTTTAAATTAAAAATTATAATACGTTTTTAGTGTGGCCCTCCGGCTGACTTGGCCTGGCTAGAAGCTGCGATTGATAGACCTCTCCTACCCACGAGAAGTTCTAGCTTATATGAGAGTTAAGGTTTCTCACGTGCTGCGAGCTGCTGCTGCTGCTTCTCGCGGGTTTAAATATAGCAAAAATCATAAAATATGGCAAAATACTAGATTGTGCACGAATGATAACGCGCGAAACGTCTTGGGGCGCAGAATGAAAAACGGTATCGCTAAACTTGGCGAAAGATACAAGGATTAAAAACGTTTGATAATGTGGACTGTGAGGTGAACATTAATAAAAAAAAACGACGCGTCCGATAACCATGCTGTCTGCCTTCAGCGTGGCGAAAACATGTCATTGACAAGGTATTATATGTATTTTTCTGACCGAGTGTTTATTTCATGTGAGAATTGCTAAATAGTCAGCTTACATTTGATTGTGGAAACTTTTTTCCTAACATTTTTTTATTTATTTTTTGCTTACTGAAAGTTGCACCCATGTTCATCGCCCATAAACTTCTGCAAGCATTTCTTTTTATACATTTCTAATAGTATTTAACACGTAAAAAACCTTGATTCATTCAGTGAAACTAAATTTTAAACAAAGAACGGTAATACTGCACAGTTCTATAGTTTTTATGTAATACCTCAGATTTATTTTTATTTTTTTTATTTTTTTAAATTTCGGTTACCAAATAAAATAAATAAACTCAACTTATTTACAAGGCACAAAAACTCTTTGTTTTCAATTTCCTGGAAATACTAAATCTTTATTAAAACCTAAAGCAAAGCAATCCACTTTTACTTCCCCATCCGATAGAAGGCGTGGTCAGGCAAATTTCGTCTCGAAAAATGCCACCGATTCCGTCTGGGATTGAACCCAGGCCGTACTGGGGTGAGAGACTACCACGCCAGCCACTGCACCACCGGACCCGGCTTATTATTAAAACCTATCTAAGCTATATATTCAAAAATCAGCGGAAATTCATCTTCCCAAAATTTAAAAATTATTCACAATTTAATAAAAGGGTGTCAAAGGTCAAAAAAGTTTTTCAAACAAAAAAAAACAATGGTTCAGACCCAAATTATCTCAGCGGGATTTCAGAATGACATTTCAAAAATATCTCACTGAAGTCCATAGGGACCATCCATAAACCATGTGGACACTTTATTAGAAATTTCAAACCCCCCCCTTCGTTGTCCATACAAAAAAATCTTTTTTGTATGGAGTGTAAAAGTAAAAGTAAATCTTTCCCAGTTCCTGAGGGGAACACCCTTGATGAGTATCGGGGCCGGCATTTACAAAGCGGATTCAGTGGCAGTTTCATTCTCAACTTAATGTTAACATGTTAAGGTTAATGTTAACATTCCATCGCCTCCCTAAGGTGTCGTGATAAGGTCCAGTTTGTGACGATACACTACCTTCCCTTTACAAAGCAATCGATTCCAGAAGGGAAAAGATCACCAGTTGTGTTGGTCCGAGCCGGGATTTGAACCCCGATCTACCGCTTACGAGGCGGAAGCGTTACCACTGGGCTACGTGGCTCGGTCATGCTTATATAATGGATAAATAATGGATTAGATTTAAAAATTTCGAAATTATGTTTAATTAGAAGAGCAGAAATTTTCGAGATAACGCGATATGAAAATTAGGGCCAATTATATAACACTAAGGAAAACTATTTTTTCACTATACGTGAGCTTTAAGAGGCTGTATCTGAGAAACCAGCGACTTGATCAATAAATTCAAAAAGGAAAAATTGTACGAAATTTTCTAAACATTTAAAAGAAAATTCTGTAGGGGTTCTTTTAGTCATGAAATATTTTTAAATTACACAAACAAAAATTTTTTCGAAACTTTTGATAGTCCTTAGTTTATCCAAATTCTCAACAACTTATGAGCTGAAAGCCCAAAACGAAATCCAAATTACTAATCAGTAAAAAAATGAATTTTTCAATCATGTACGTCATTATTGTTAGGGTGGCTCGAGATAGTCGATTTTTCAGAACACGTTTTATTCGGTTGCTTTTAGGCCCCTAAACAACCCCCTAAAATTTGGGAGCGGTTGATTGCGTCCACACTTTGCGCATTGCATTTAAATTTTGTATTGGAATTAGTATAGGAAAACCCTCTTTTTTACATTTTGATTTTTATCAGTTTTATTTTCCACTTAATGTGTCAAACCAACACAATAGCCTTAAAATTGAGAAAATTATCTAAAGCTTTCCCGAAGAAAGTATTGTGCTATCTTGTGCCTGTCAAAAGACAGCGTCCTCAAAACTGGTCTAAAACGTGTTTTACGAGCAAAAAACACGTTTTAGACCAGTTTTGAGCACGCTGTATCTTTTGACAGGAGCAAGATAGCACAATACTTTATTCGGAAAAGGTTTGACACATTTAGTGGAAAATAAAATTGATAAAAATCAAAATGTAAAAAGAGGGGTTTCCCATACTAATTCCCATACAAAATTTAAATGCAATGCGCAAAGTGTAGACGCAACCAATCGCTCCCAAAAGTTAGGGGGTTGCTTAGGGGCCCAAAAGGCATCAAAATAACTTTGTTCTGGTATGATTTGATCATTTATTAAATTTTATATTACTAGAGCATTTGGTACGGTAAGTCCACGCATCCTTCCTCCCCTGTAGATTCTAAGAAATGTGATCCATTCTCAGAATCCTCTCTGCGGTAAACACAACGCAGTAGTGCTGGCCGCTTTAATTTTTCTAATTCATTTTCGGGTGTTCTCGGATGTACTGCAATTATTAATAATGACAAGAAAAGTGCTTGGGCGTAATCTATTCATAAGATTTTCCAGCATGCTTTCATTGGACTGGCTGCGTTTTGTTTGACTAGATTAGATTAGATTGGATTAGAAAAATGTAATTTATCGTCAAAGTACTGAAATATTTTTCTAAACAAAAAACCAAATTTGAGTCACAATTTTTAATGGAGCAAAATTACATGTTGCGCGATAATGCGGCAACTTGGAACTATTGCGATGCAACAAAGCAGAGTCGCGACACTTTAACAATGCACGCCGTGCATTGCGATGTCACACAAAGAATATAGCTTTCTATCAATGGAAGACTCTCATCGGGGGCGAGAATACGGCGTTGAAAACGAAAAGAGGTAAGGTACGATCGATTGTCCGCTGTCCAGCGCACGATGATTGGTTGAGGTTTAGGGTGGATGTTTGAATTTTAAACAGTTTTTTTAAACCACTTATGATTTTTTTAAGGATTAGTCTTAAAACAATATTTAGAACAAATATTTATCGGGATTTCAATGTGAAGATTTTCCATAAGAAATATTCAAGTTCAAACGATCATCAACTGCACCCACCCCAACCCGATCGACACTCACGGCGACGTCGTGACAACTTGGCGGCGCGCTCGCGACATGCGACGAACCCAGCAGAATCGATCGCTCTTTATGCTAAACCAGCAGCGTCGAACGAGCCAAGAGCAGTCAGCCAGTCAGTACGGTTCGAGCCGTCTGCGCGACCGGGTTAAAATCGAATTCTCAACTCACTTTGGAGCTCTTCGTCGTGTCGTTCGCCGTGTTCGCCTGGAGCGAGGCGAGTTTTATCTCGAGAACGAACGAAACCGAACAAAATAAAAACTCGCGAGCGAACGTTGGATTAACGAGTGGATTAGTGATTTTTTGATTTGTGTTTGGTGCTATCTGTGTGTTAAAATTTCACTAGTCGAAGCTGCCATCAGTGACGAAGAAGACTAAGATTATTGTGTGTAAAGTGTGTCCCTCCTCGGGGTCTGCCCCCTCTGCCATTTGGCGCAGATTCCTGTGGACCGCAAAGTCGCGATCGAACCGTGGATTACTCAACTCTCGAATATAATAGTGCAGCAATAATTGAATGTAAGTGAGAGATCTCGTCAAAACTGGTGTCGAGATTAGTTTTAACTGGTTGTTAAACAGAGGGGGCAATAAGTGGAAAATAAATATGCCCAACGTTTATGCAAATCCCCCCTCCAGGGCGGCAGGTTTACAACTGAAAAGTGCGCACAATCAAGAGGAAAATATTACGAAATTTGAATTTAATTAATTTTTCTCATCAAATCGGGAGATTCTCCATTCAAAACCGGGCTCATCTCTAACGAGCGCGTATAAATCTTTTATTGGTGCCTATTTGCAAATCAAAGAAAATAGACACCAACAAAACACACACACTTTTTTTTATTTGGAGGAGTTTTGAGAGTAAAGTGTGTGAGCGAACGGAGAAGTGAAGAAAAAAAAACACGATCAATTCCACTCCATTTGTGTGTGCTGTGTGGCTGCTGCTCGGAGAACTTGAAAATCAAGGAGAAAAAGGACGCCCACATTTTCCTCCGCGGCCTGCTGTTTGGATGTGCGGACCACGCGCAACCATGTGAGCCACCTTAGCAGCAGCAGCAGCAAACAGCCAACACCACCATCATGGCATGCTGATCGATCGAAACGAAAATGCGCTAGGGGTGTTTGGGGCAGATTTGTTGAAAAGTGGTGGAACTCATTGGGGACTGTGTGTCAGGGAGAATATTCAAATCTATCGTGAACAAATTATTTTACTAATTTTAAATATTGTTTTTTTTTGTGTTTTGTTCAATCCAACAGCTGAATATGAAATTTAAATCCAATCTTATATCTTTCTGATTTTTTTTATTTATGAAGAAAGTGTTATTTTTCTTTATTACTCTAATACAAAAATTTAAAAAAAAAATGCGCGAGTACACGGAAAAATATCAAATTCTCGAAATCGTGGATTAAATTCACGAATGCGAGAACCACGAAGGAATATGTTCACGTTTATAGTGCAAATGCACCATACTCATGAATAAATTCCTAAGTGGTTCTCACATTCGTGAACTTAATTCACAATTACAAGAATTGATTTTTTTCTGTGTAAAAATGTCAGCAAAAAATAATTTCAATATTACTTTTATGTATGAATAATTCTATACGGACGAATTTAACAGTTAAATAATTTGTTATGATTTTTGAAAAATCAGATTTTTCACATTCTGGTGGAAACATTATAAAAGACTTTTGACTGTTAATCAATTCTCTACAAAATTGGGCAATTTCCTTAAAATCTATTTTTGATATTTTGTTTTCTTGACTGTAACTTTGAAAATCCGAGTTATTGATTAAATCTTGGGATGTGATTTTTTGATTTTCCGATATGTGGTTTTCAGCAATGATGTAGTGTGTTATGAGAAAAAAAAATAATAGCTACACTCTTAAAAATCGTTTTTTTTTTATAAACAAAAAATTCAAAAAAACATATTTATTGATTTTTTTTCAATTTATTGAGAGGATCAAAAAGACAACTTTTGAGACACAGAGAAGCACGTACACTCAGAAAAAAGAGTTCCCAAAATTGTGAACACCCGTTCATGAAATTGAGAACCACGAACAAAGTGTTCAAATTCCATGGTACGACGATTTTGAGAACTCTTTTTTCTCCGTGTTTAAACAAAATTTACACTGATAAAATGTTTTGTAAATATCGTCAATAAAAAAAATCATTTTCAAGATTAATATTAATTGTTCAATCGATAAGTACGATCCTTTTATTCGATGAAAAGCACCGTTTTTTGGTGGCTTATGGCCTCAAGTGGATTGTTTTTTTAGAAAAAATATACTTTTTCAAATGGTGCTTATTTTTATCAAAATTTTGTCCGGATTTTTTATTTCACTGTTTATCACAAATAAAAACAATTGTTCAGACTCCTTTCGTATTTTCTTTTATATTATTAATTTTTAGTGGAACAAATGTGCCAACATTTGAGCTAAAGTTAAAAAAAAAGTTTTTTATCGGTCAGATACAGCCTTTCAAATCCACTATCTATCGGAAACTTTTTAAAAAAAAATACCATCCACTTTTTTTAGAACTTTCAAATTACGACTAATAATACAAAAGGGCGAGATAATGAGTCAAAAACTTGGGGTACAAAGTTTGTAAAAATCGAGTTTTTGTAATTAATAGTAAAATATTAAAATAGTATTTTTTTTTATCTGCGTAATATTTTTTCTGAAAATTCAAAATTATAACCTACAACTTTACCAGACACTGATTTTTGAAAGTTTTCATAGAACTTTTGTATGGACAACTCCCAAGCTTGAATGGGTACATGTATAGAGAAACCAATGATGCAAAATGGCCAATTTGGAAATAAAGAATCGACGGACAAAGATTCATGAAAAAAAATACATTTTTGGATTTAACATCGTATTTGCAATCAAAAAGCATCACCGAAAAAAATGATGGTTAAATTCATCAAGAAATGGTGACAGATTTTGCGTCAATATTGTGGTGAATATTCATAAGGTTCACATTTTTACACAGCTTTTAGGTAATATTACTCAAATAAGAGGTAATATTAACCTACAAAATTTTCAACATTTCAAAATTAAACTTTTTTTGCTGTGTATTTACATTAAATTTTGATAAAAGTGGACCATTTTCAAGTTATAACGAACTTTAATCTATTTTTTAGATCGTCTTTTTCACATTGTTGATCTGACTTTTCAAGGAACGAACAATTGAAATACATTTTCATTTTTTTAGAAAATCATATTTTTTTATTGAAATTATGCCTCCATCTATTTTTGTCCGTTCTTCTCTATGGTTCAAAAGGTGCCCTTTTTGGTTCTCTAAAGCAGCGATTCTCAACGGGGGTACCGGGGCTACTTGATTTACATGGTAGGGGGTACCAGCCTAGAAGAAGGTTGAGAATCGCTGCTCTAAAGCATATAAAAAATAAAACCAAATTTATTTCAATGCTTTTCCACGATTCATAATTTCAATAATTTAATAAGCCTTAATGACTAGGGGAACAAACACCTAGCAAGGTGAATATGGGAATTCATTTTTATTTATTTATTTATTTATTTATGTATTTATTTATTTATTTATTTATTTATTTATTTATTTATTTATTTATTTATTTATTTATTTTTTTATTTATTTATTTATTTATTTATTTATTCATTTTTTTCTCACTAAGCTCTAGCCGAGGTGAAGGTGCAATGTTTTAAAATTTGAAAGTTCACATAAAATCTAACAGAAAGTTTTGAAAAAATAAATGATTAAGTTTAATCAAATTGATTCCATCAATACAAGTTAAAAAAATATTTCTGCAAGTGAAAGTGAAGGTAGAAGTGGCAGCTGGCAAAAGTAAACCGATGGTCCAAAAGCCAAATCAATAAAAAATAACCTATCGCCATGGAAATGTTGATTTTTTTGTGTACTCAATTTTTAATCGAAGTAGGCGTTTTTGGAGAGTTAAACATGGTCCTGGTGCAAGTGAAATGATCGGAATTTTTTTCAATATTCATTTTAAAAGAACTTTTTTTTAATTTTTTTTGCCTTTTAAAAAAAAAAATCTTTTACTGATGGGTAAACCATGCATTTGGCCAAAATAAAAACTTCTGTGTAAAATCATTCTTTTTTTTGCTGTATAAAATTTGTTCTCAGTCTCAGATATATTTTAATCTATTTTTTACTGTAAGGGTGTAGTTGAATCTATTCTTATTTAACTATTAAAAGTCAGTTTTTATAATGTATTGAAACTCATCGGAAAAAAAATTCCCTTCAAAATTGTTGAGAATGTTCCCAAATTGACAGTATTTAAATTCAAGTAATTTTCATTGTTGATTTTTTGGCCATCTCTACCCGCCACCCATCCAGACCCAGCTCGCAGCAGCAAATCTGAACAAATTCTTATTTTTATAATGATGATGTAAATCTTTGGCGCTCGCCACATTGGGCCACAACTCTTCGTCACAGCACGCAGCCCCACACCGCCCAGATAAAGTGGCGAAAACATGCACACACACGTTCCGATATAATTAATTGTGGCCCAGAGAGAAAAATGGCGTTTGGTACCCACACTGCCAAAAATAATGCACACCGCACACACAATGGTGATTGGTTAATCGCCCAGTCCATTGAGGGCAAGAAGAGGGTGGGGAGGAGGTAATCGTAGCTAATTTTCTCCACGATTTGCGCGCGCGAGGGCTTCGAGGTCGGACCGTTTAACCCGTTCGCGCATCATCCTTTCGTTCATCATCGGCTCTTTGAGACTTTAATGCTTGGGTTTTGCCCTGAGGGCAAGTTACCAACAACAACCGGTCGGGTCCGGGAGATTAAGAATATTTACTCGGATATTGAAATAAATGCAGATATTCCATTCTGACGCCATTTGATAAGCCAACAACAACAACAAAGTTGCGCTCAAGGCTTTTAAAATTTGAGGCCCACTCAGGTTGAGCAACGACGATAGTTTTAAGTCTGCCAACCGTCGATGATCCGGACCATCGAGTTGGCAACACTTAGAACACCCCTCAGTTCAACTGAAACAAAATTGCTACAGTAAACCAGTTTCGTTCTTGACAAAGTGATTACACAGAAAAGTGCTCAATCTGACAGAAGCAATTAAGGAGAGACGCTCGCGAGATTGCAATCAGCTTATGGTAGGGCGCTGAAAAGGACCACTAATTTCGAAGGGACCACTGCAGCTCGATGTAATTACTTATCCGGGGTCCGGTTCCGGCAAAAAAAAACAACGCGAATCTGGTCCAGTTGATTTGTGGGTCTATGGATTAATTGGTTGTCCTTGCCCGAGGGGGGGACCACAACCGGACAAAAAAAAAAGGTGACTGCAACTGATAATAAAGTGTTTTGAAGGGATCAATGTCGTCAGCTACCGCTGAGCTGCAGGACAATCTTCCTTTGATGTTGAGCGATTTTTTTTGCGAGTAGTGAATGGTTTTTGTTGGGAGGAAACTTGCGAAGGATAAAGTTTTTTTTTGTAGGAAAAAGAGGTGGTCATTCATACAAAATATGATGAATGTTGCTCGTGATCAATTAATTGTTTATCTTTTTTCATTTATTTATGAAGATATGCTGGTACGTGTATTCGTAAAATTTAATTAAATATCACTTACATTAAAACGTGACTGGTATTTCTGATTTTAATGTTCAATGTTTAACACGTTTTAGATATTTAAAGGTGGACCAGACAATTTTTCAAAAATGTTCAAAATATACAAAACTCAAATAATACAAGACAGGGACACTACTAGAACTGAACATCAAACAAATATTACAGGATTTAGAATTTAGAAGGTTTAGTAGACAATTTTAGATATATTTCAAACAACTGTTCATATACATTTCAAATGTTACAGACCAAGTTCCTATAAAAAACTTTTACATAAGGCTTGAATAAGGTACTTAAGTATCACGATTCGTTCTTTACAAAATATCAAATGAGAGACATTCTGTTTTTCGGTTTTTTTGAACTGTGTTTATCAATATTTATATTTTTTTCAATATTTTTATCAAAGATTTTAACCCTTACAGTCCGAACGTCTGATGCGAGATACCGAAAAAACCTTAAAAATGCTGTATCTTTGGCCTCTTTTGGCCAAATAAGTTCGTTCACCCCTCAAAAGAACCAGACAAATCTCTATTTTCAAAGAAATCCGGAATCGGTCACTTGGCCACGGAGATATTCCGGAACCTAGTGGGGTAGGTTTTTGTCCGGGTATGCAACCCAATCTACAAATCATGATTATTATAATAAATTCTTCAGAAAAACCATCCCAATTTGCTCCAAGACCTATTTTGGACATATTAGGCATATTCCTTTGCTCCCGGACCTACGGATATGAATTGGCCACCCTTCCGGAACCGACTACACAGGATCGAATGTCGAATTCTACATCAAGTCTAATATGGCTTCCGAAATGTCAAACAACACTGATTTTGGCTAAGGAAATTCAAATTTGACATCCTCAGTACGTTCTGGTGCTATTTGGCCACCCTGCCATCAACCCGGAATATCCGTAAAATGGTTCCGATGGATCAATTTCGGAAAAATCACAAGTATACCTTCAAACATGTCAAACAACACTGATTTTTGCGCAGGAATTCAAATTTGACATCCTCAGTACGTTCTGGTGCCATTTGGCCACCCTGCCATCAACCCGGAATATCCGTAAAATGGTTCCGAAGGGCCAATTTCGGTCATTTCTCAAGTATACCTTCAAACATGTCAAACAACACTGATTTTGGCTCAGGAACTCAAATTTGACATCCTCAGTACGTTCTGGTGCCATTTGGCCACCCTGCCATCAACCCGGAATATCCGTGAAATGGTTCCGAAGGGCCAATTTCGGTCATTTCACAAGTGTACTTTCCGACATGTCCTTTTTCTGTAATTTTCATTTTTCTGTAATTTTTGTAGGAAAGGAGTTATTTGTAACAGCCTTATTACACTTCAAAATGTCACATGTTATGAATTTAATTTTTCTCGCTGATTTCTAACCCTCTACTGTGCAATTTATTTCGATTTTTCAATTTAAAGGTGATATAGGCAATTCGTTGTCCTATGGAAAACTTGACTTTTCTTATTTTACGTTTTTCTTTATGAAGTTTTAGTATTTTTAGGAGTATTTGTCTTGTTTAAAATTTTGTTAAACAATGTTTTTATATAAACCTACACAGAAAAAAAATCATGGTAATATTACATCTGGGAAGGGGTACATCTTTTATGTTAGAAAAAAGGTGTAATTTTACCTCTGGAAATGTGTAATTTTACCACTTTTCTGTTGTAATGTCACTTTTTCAGTCTAAATTGAGGTAAAATTACATCATAAAAGAGGTAATATTCAACCTTCCAAAATTAAAGCTTCCAAATTTACATTATTTTTTTCTGTGTAAACGATTCGCTTGTAAGTTACAACAAAGTGTTTCAAAGCAAAATCTAGAGCAAAACAAAAATTATTGCTACTTTACACGAATCGTAAATTTGTAAAAACATACGACGAGTGCTTAAAAAATTTAGTTTTGCAACGAGTTCCATACAACTTTTTTAGCAATTCGGGAAACACCCTTTGAACGGAATTGTAAGTCAAATGTGAGTTCGTCCTCACCAGCTTGAGGGATCAGACGTATTGTTTGCTCCAGTGCTTAGAAATCGATCTACTGTTAACCGTGCTTTGTTTGGTGACCTTGAGTTAGTGAATCGCACAATGGACTCGCAAAGTGTCCACACAAACTGTGTGAAGGTTATGTTCCCGGCAACGTCGAAGATGCCGACGGATGGTGAAATTGTCAACTTCCTTCGGAAGCAGAATTGGTCTCCAGATTTACTGATTGCGATGTTCCGGGCTCCCCGAGAACATTGCATTTACGTGAAATTCAAGTCAGAGGAGTTTTTCAAGGCTGCGTTGCTCGCGTGTTCCGCAGGTGATACTTTTGTCTATGGGAACAATGAAACGGTCAAAGTGTCATTCGCTTCAGCCCAAGGGAACTTCCGGTACGTGCGTTTGTTCGGACTACCAGTTGAGGTTGAAAATAAACACGTCATCAACGTCTTCAGCAAATACGGGAAAATACATCAAACGGTTCGTGAACGATATGGACCAGACACAGGATTTCCAATCCTGAACGGAGTGCGTGGAGTACACATGGAAATCTCGAAAGAGATTCCATGCCAGCTCCAGGTCAAGCACTTCCAGATCCGCGTGTTCTATGAAGGGATTACAAACACGTGTTTCTCATGTGGCAGCACGGATCACCTCAAGGTGGATTGTCCCAAACGGGTTTCCGGAGGAAGTCAAGCTTCCGGATCCAAGACGCCGTCGTACGCGGATGCGATGAAGAACCAGGGTCAAAGTCAACCGTCTCCCCAAGCCAATCCACTCGAAGTCGAAGAAGAAGCTGAAAAACGGGAAGAAGCTCAACCGGATCCGGATTTGTCGCTCAATGAGCTGCCTTTTGGTTCCAGTAACGACATCCCGGATGCGCCGGTGCCGAAGTTAAATGATGAATGCGACGACTGGAGTGAACAGGGTAGGTCGATCTCTAAGAAACGGCTCCGTTCCCAGCGACTACTTTTGAAGAAGAAGTCTGAAGGGAAAGAATCTGATTCTTCTCCCGAGAAGACGAAAGTACCGCGATCAGTACGAGTGACCGAAGAACAAGCCAAATTTGTGAGGGTTAAGTGATGTGACGAGCTTTATAGTTTTTAGTATCGTTGTATCGTATATTGTTTGATTTTGATACCCAAAATCTAAATAAATAAACATGAAAAAAAAAAAAAAACATACCTATAATATGGTCTATCATTAAAAAAAAAAATGTGATTAGTCAATCCACCGTTAAAATCAAAACAATGTTGAAAAATATTGCTTTTCGAAACAAGTGCTGAAAAGTATTTCTATTCGAATCTGTTATTTTTTATAGAGAACAGTAGACTATTTCAGCGATTCAGAGTGACAGGAAAAGTAAGTAGTTTCACGACGGAATTGCAAAAATAAAAATTATATCACATGAAAAAGCTAAATTATCAAGCACAAGATATTATGAAAATTTAAGGTATCTTCTCCGCGTCCCACTGATTTTGGGGATACAAACTTGCGACAAGCAATGTAAGTTTTTGTGCAGGAATTGTTGCTTTTTTGTGAGCTTATGAATTTCACCGTTGGAAAGGTAAATTGATTAAAAATGTAATTGTTAACATAACAATTGCGAAAAAATTCCATCCATAAAAAGAAAATTCAGTTTACCCGGTTTTCAATTTTTCAAAATTCAACTTTTTTTACTGAGTATTGAGGTTTAAAATTAACAGATTCAATTCAGGAAGCATTTTCACCATTTTTAGAAGTTTCTTACCCATAATAAAGATTTTCAGTATGCTGTTGATCACCGGAAGTTAATTAATTTATTTACTTTTTGAGATTTATCGATGAAAGCTATTTAAAAAAAGTGTGGCTGTCATGCCATGGCACACTTTTCTAAATGTTGGTACCATTGCGTGATTTTGACATTTCCGGCGTGCACCATTCGTAACGCCATTTTTGCTTAAAAATCTGGATAGCAGGCTATATAACGAACAAAATCATTAATGTTCGTCATGAATTAAATTCATAAATACCTGAATTTTTATTCACGATTTCATGAACGAAATTCATGACTTCTCCGAGAAACAGGATTAGAGATGGCGAATTTCTAATCGATCGATACTCTACTAATTCTAGATTTGTTATGCAAATCCTGCTGAAAATTAATATTTTCATTGAAATACATTTCAAATTCCTTGATTTAATGATTAAATATAAATGTACCCAAACTGAATAAACAGGGTTGGACAAATGTTAAAGAAAATCTTTTTTAATTATATTCGGCCATCAACTAAATAATCTATAAAACAAAATCCCATTCATTTCGAGCCTTTTGCGCTTTACAGCTCCCATTATAATGCCATAAAACAGAATGAAATAATCCTTTCAGAACTTTACGACACGGAAAACAGGATTGAACCCCTCCATTACCCAGGATTAAGCCGCAAATTGCGCGTCCCAAAAAAGGATCCGCGCGGCCAGTGCTTGATTAAACAGGTTCACGGGGGTTGGACACTTTAAATCTTGGAGCGCGTGCTCGCACATGTTGTACCTGGACTAGATTGTAGTTCTAACGAGTCCCAAAAATGGAACCGTGCCTGAAACTGAATACTGATGTAGGAGCGAACTTTGTGACGACAAAGCGACTATTCCGGCGCGCCGATTGAATTCCCTCGCAATCAATATCGATTGGTCATAAAGTCGGGGGGAGAATATCCCTTGAGAACCTCTTTTTAAGTGATTCCGATGAATGAATTCCCATTGTGCGTGGTGCGTTCGTTTTTAATTGTGGGCCGACCATAAAAACTAGTCGCGTTTACTACGTGATGATAATACGAAGAAGGGGCGCGCACACATTTGGTACTGTAGTTGGGATTGGGTCGATGAGCTTCAGCGAGCGAGATCACACGCGATCATCGACTTAAGCAGCTCAGGTCCAGACGGTTGCGTGATTAAGCCAAGTTCGTGTCGTGGACGGACAAGGCGTATTGTTTGTCTCGTTCATGAAAATTAATTAAGAAACCCGAGGCGACGATGACGACGACGTCGGTTCAAATTTGAAATCACTTTACGTTTAATTGATAAATTCCAGAATGTCTCTCTCAGAAGTGGGTGCTAATTCAAACATTTGCATCTTTCGTCTTTTTCAGGATCTCCTGCCGGCCGGACGTCGCCAGACGTGGCGCCACCACCATGTGGCCGGATTGGACCTGAAGTGCGCGGCCACTGCCTGTATGACCCCATTTGTCCCCTCCCGAAAAAGAAAAACAGAGATCCCCCTCGAAAAGGCGCAAAACACTGGCCACGAGCCGTTGCAATCCGTGTGATTTATGAACAAAAAAGAAGAACAACAAGAAGTGATCACAACGCGGATTGGTTCGTGCAGTTTGAGAAAAAAAAGAAGAAGATATTCGCAAACGCCTGTTTGTTTTGCCAAGTAATTGATTTATTTTTCGCTCTGGTGTTTAATTAGGCATTATCGTTCTATATTTGGGGTGGATGAAAAAATAAAAAAAACCGCACCACAAAGGAATATAAAAACCGATAGTACGTTCGAAACCAGAAGGAAGAAACCCACAGTCACCGACGGTGACAAAGTTTTGGAAACGAAAAAAAAAGTGCAGTGCAGTGGCACGTTTGTACCGCAAAGTGTGGTTTAAGTGAGTCAGTTTAGTGCATCGAGTTACCCAGTGATTGAGCCGGAAGCTCCCTAGGTCCCCACAAATCTAACAGTCGTGACAACTTCCATGTGAGGAATCAACCATTGAAGGCAAGTTGAACTTTTCAAATTATTCCAAATTAAATTCAAATTCGAAAAATAGACAAAACAAAACCATCTGATAAACCATCGTATGCAAATGAAGTCACGTACTCGAATTTTGGTCACACTTCCGTTTCCTTGAGATGCGTTCGACGACCTCTTTTGGGAGTTCTGAACGACACAATGGTGTCTTGGTGTCTTGAAGACTTTCTTCCGTGCACGCCACGTAAGGTCGACCAGCCCAGGTTTGGTTTACAGCTATCGAGTACCCCCGAGAAGTTATACGGTCGACGTGCGACCTGATTGAGCCGAAAATAGAAGGTAGTTAGTCGACGACTAACCAGACTACAGTGACCCTCGAAACTTGAATCTTATTAAAATTTCAAACAGTTTTTACTCCACTCCGATTCAAATTCCTAGGAGTACTGTACCAAACTAAATGCAACTTAGTTGAAAGACGGTGAAGAACGGTCACGTTACGCAGGTGGCTCGACTTAGAGACGTGCGATTTGTGAATGAAGTGGCGGCGAGTGGTGGTGTCTGGCGAGAAATTAGACATTAGAGACCATTTGCATGAGAATGCAGCAGCAGCCAGTGGGGTTGAGGAAGTATCTACTTGGGAATGCAATCAGCAGGGGCGATTGACAGTTTTGGGACACCGAACGGAGGATGGCGTTGAAATGTGACAGACAGATAGGATTTTTTCGAAATGTTTAAATAAGCTTATATTAACAATTATTAAATTTAACATTTTTTTTTTTTTAACTGTTTCATGTTTCGTCGGCTCTGGGAAAAAAATCAAATTCCATGCTTATATTTCAAGCAAAACAATTCTCTAAATTCTTGGACTATTTAACTGTTAGGCAAAAAAATTTTTGTCAAGATGCATTCAATTTTCAATATATGATTCCAAATAAGGCTGTTACAAATATTTTTTAAAGTTTATGTCCAGCGACTCTGGCCAAAGTCGAGTGAGGGGATATAAAAAATGAAATTGGAAGTATGGGTTTCAAAATATTAAAAAAAAGTGTTATTACAAAATGCTTTATACATTACAACAGTAATTTTACTGTTAAAAATTTGCACAATTTTATTAAATTCATGGAGAAGTATTTTCTCAAAAGTTTTACGTTTTTCCTATCTGTGTCTCTTATATCAAAATTTCTTAAATGTCAAATGTGTTAAATGTGCTCAATTAGATTATTAATTGGAAACCTAAAGGTTTTACAATGTATACTTAAATTTTCTAATCGATTGTACAATCATTGTCCAAGAAAATATTTATTTTTAGAACAACAATTCTATTTAGAAAGAAATTTAATCTGTATCTTGAGAAGAGATATCTGATCGCTTTGGTGTTTTGGGCAAAGTTGTTGGCTAAGATTAAGATTGTTCGAACAAAATTGAAACACGGAAACAAATGCCCTTTTTTAATTTGACTTTCATTACTAAAATCTGAGTTCTTAAATAAATATTTTCTTAATTTTCGTATTTTTATGTATTATGGGACCGGACAAGGCATTTTTGCGTTAGAGCTTAGGATGGTGCAAAATATATGAAGTAATTGTCTGCTCTACATCTTTGTAGAACATTGTTACACTCTAAAAAATAATCCTGCAAAGTTAGAAAAAACGCGAAATTTTAAAATGAAAAATTTTGTTCTAAATGAAAAAATGACCCTTCTGGTTCAATGTAGATTCGAAAAGTACATTAAATTTCCCATAAAATGACATGTTCCAAAAATTTTTTCAGTCGAGTAACGGAAAATGGGAGAATTTTCAAAACGTTTTTAGTGTTTTTTTTTCGATGAAAAATACGTTTTTTTCGGAATTCTGAGTACGCCTTCAAATCAGGCGTCTAATTTTACATAAAAGTCCCTTTGACACCAAATTTCTATCTCATCACCGTGTCAGGCTGCAAATTATTGAAAAATACCTCTTTTTTCGCATGTTCAAAAATTGAAGGGGTCGTACCGCCCCTCCGTCACGAGATATCAAAAAACGGACCTCGGTTTCGTGATCAGGGACAAAAGTTACCCCTTAAGACAAAGTTTCACGCAAATCGAAGAGGGGCCAGGGCAACTTTTCCCGATTTCGTGTGAGTTGGTAGAGAATGACCCATTTTCAGATGATTTTTTAATAAACTTAAACTAAAAATTAGTTTTTGCAATTTAAAATTATTTATGAAAAACAGAAAAAATCCTGAAAAAGAACTTTTGTCAATGCCATCTAATACGCCTTCATTTTTCAACTCGATTCAATTTAAATTTTCTGTGGAATTTTCTGCTCTTTTTTTCTGCGTTTGGCTACGCTCCATAGAAAAAAAAATCTGTTGTATGGAAATTGTCCAGATTTGAAAGATATGACGAAAAAAATATTAAACAATATTTGCGAAAACAGACTTTTTGCAGTTTTGTACATAGAAAATTTTCTAAAAATTAAAATTTCAATTTAATACACCCTGATTTTTCGGGCCAATTTCGAAAAGGAGGGTGACAAAAACATTAAGGGGTTTACATACATGTAGAAAATCACAAAAAAAAATTATTACGGAAAATTTATTAAATCAACTTAAAAGATGATTTTCAATCACTCCTGAAAGTTTCTTGAAGATATTTCATGATTAAAATGAGTAAGAGACGATTTAAGCAGTGTCACACGCGATATCACGAGATGGTATAGATCAAATTGGCTGAAATTTGGGGTGAAGACTACCAAGACATATTCCGTGTGCATGACGAAGCCCGATTTTGAAATTTTGCATTTTAAAAAAATACAAAAATCAAAACCTGACGATTTTTGATTTGAAAAACATAAAAATATTTTTTACTTTTTAAAAATGAGCTTTTTAAAAATCGGCCTTTGACATGCACAGGGGCCCGGTTTAATGAGTCTTCAAAATTTTGAGCCGATTTGGTCAAGGCAATGTTGAGATATCGAGGCACCCATTTTTTTTTAAAAGGCTAACTTCATATAGCTGTATCTCGGCAATGATACAACCAAATGTCTTCAAATTTATTTTGATGAAAGTTAAATTTTAATATCCTGAAAACAGAATTAAAAAGAAGTTTAAGTTTGTGCTCAAACCAACCTCTGACATTTTTGCTGATTTACATGTATGTAACCCTTAAATGAAATTTGTACAAGCTTAGGCTGGTTTTTTCTCTCTTCTTCAATATTGAAGAAGAGAGCTCCTCTAAACATTGTTTTTTATCAAGCAAAACTTATTTACAAAGGTTATCGATAGCAAATTTGGCATCCCAATTAAAAAAAAACGATCTACTGCTTTAAAAATTATGTGTTATTTTTGTGGCAATTGTAGATATTCTAACAGAAGTAAAGCCAAAGCTAATTTTATTTTAAGTTTTAAAAATCCATTATATGAATAATTTTCAGTAATGTTTAGTCATTACTAACTTGAACCAATCATCAGAATTTGATGTTCAGCTGCAGTCAAAAGTTTACACAGTTTTGAGAAATTAATGAAATATTTTTTTTGTCAAATAGGAAATGTTTGAAGAAAGGGATTTGTATTATTGTGGTCTTTTGACAACAGGACTTGCTCAATTTTCCAACCGCATTTCATCACTTTCTAAATAAACGATCAACCATTTTTGATAACATCAAAACAACTATTTGAATACAATGTAAACATCGCGTAAGGCAGTTGTCAATTTATATATCAAATTAAAAACTGAAATTTCAACTGACATAATGCCCAATAACGACGAACCCGAAACATTCATATCTGCGTGCGCTCAAAGATAATTGACATTTGATTGTCCCCGGTCCTCGTAGACCCGTGTGCAAAAGGTTGTATTACACTGAGCTGCCTTTTTACTTCACCGGTTGCAACAGCCAGCAGACCGTCGTCGATACCGCATATTGTCTACAGATCGTAAATCATATCCCATTTTCGACTAAACCGATCAATCTGTAAAAACCGTACTCCATACTCGTGTATATGCATATCAGATTACCTCCTGGTAACATATTTAGCATAACATGTTTTACAATGGTTTTGAAACTGAACTGAGGTCCCCTCCCCCTACTTCGTTCCACCTCCTCTGGACCACCTTAGAATCTCTTTAACATTTAGCTCTTTCGTGAAATAATAACAATTCCTAATAAGAAAAAATAACTCACACATACTCACCATAACCCTTCACGTGCTCACTTCAAACTTAAGCCGAAGCCCTTTCTTTCGCTGCTCTCTGCTCTGGAAACCGGCCTCGGACTATGCATATGGTAAATTGATATTAATAATATATGCTTAGATTGAGCCTCAACGTATCGCGTACCAACTGCATTACACACACTCTTTCTCCTCCCTCTTTCATTCAAGCAGATCCCACCGATATATTTATGTGCAGCTTGGGCTGTCTTTTGTTTGGCAACACGATGCCCCCGCTTCAGAAAAAAAGGCAGTGAGAAAAACGCTGTCGAGCATATGTTTTCCTATAGCTAAGACACCCCGAGGTGGTCCTGTCGAAATAATCGCACTCGCGCCCTTTTACGGGATCACCACCTCGAAAAGTCGAGTGCCCAATTCCGGTCCTAGAACCTTTTCCGTCAAGTTCTGGGCCACCCAGCAGTGGTATCGAGCCGTAACTCTCAATGAAGCATAATTATGATTTATAATATCGATATTTTATGCACAATTTCAATCACCTCCGAGCCAGCCGAGCTAGCACTCGCAGCACTAGTGGTAGTGCTGCGGTAGGGCTAAGAACGGAAAAAATATGACGATGACGACAGGCGAACAAATTGTACCGTGAGAATGAACGATTTGATGCAAAAGGGCCTAACGTGGCCGGGCCAACACCACCAGAAGGCAGCCGATGATCGGTCGTGTTGTGCTCGACGCTTCGATTCGCATAATCAAGTGGGTTCACCTCTGCTGGCTTCTTTGCTTGCGGTTTGGAGCGATACGATAGAACACGGCCTGCAACGACGAGGGGTTGTGCGATGGGTTGGTTCTTGGTTTTATAAAATTTTTAACAAGTTTTACAATAAAACTGTGTAATTTTTTTTTAATGTATCTAGGAGTTGGTCTTAGATAATTTGTTCATCAAGATTTTTTTTAAATTTAATTTTTATATGATAGTTTGGACAAAACTACAATGATTTCATTTTGTTTGTAAGGGACTATCCATAAACCACGTGGACACTTTTTTTTAGATTTCAACAATTTTTTTTTAAACTAAGGCCGTTGCAAATATTTTTTGAAGTTTATGTCCCTCGACTCTGACCAAAGTCGAGGGAGGGGAGGAAAAAAATTGAAAAGTGTAAAAATTGAAATTACGAGCCATGGTTTCAAAATTTTAATGAAAAAAGTGTTTTAAAATGCATTATACACCTGTTCAGTTGTTTTGCCATTATTAGTTTCCAAAACATATAAGTATTGACGAAAATTTTATTTTTTGCGAAAAATAAAATCTTTGCGGTGCTGTACATTGGAATTTCATAAAAATTCAAAACATTTTTAAACAAGCTAAAACATGCTAAATATGATTATTAATGCAGAAAAATGCATTCTAGATTGTTTTCAGTTGATTAGACTTCAATTTAATGGAAATTTTGAATTTTTTTGGAAACATTTTTTTTGCCCCCTGATTTTTAGGGGGGGCGGCGACATAAACTTTGAAAAATATTTGCAACGGCCTAATGATTTTTGGAAAAAATCGAAGATATTGTCAAAAAATATTTATGATGTATAATCAAATGCAAACGATTAATACTTTAAAATTTTTGATCAGGTGTAACGTTTTCAATACATAGGCATTTTTGATGGTTAATTCGAAAAATGTTTTTTTTAAATGTTGAATATTTTTGCTATTAGAAATAAAAAATATTTTAAAATTTTAGAATCAAGAGTGAACTTTTGAAAGGCCTCACCAACTTTGGCAACATTAAAATTTTGATTTGGATTTTTTTCAATTACGAAATAATGTTAATTGAAAAGAGCAGCTAGTTAAACGAAAAAAATATTTAAAACTTTGAAAATCGATCCAATGATTAATAGGTGACTGACACAAACTATTTCTTCAAAAAATGTAAACAAGGTTCAAACTAAAAATTATTGGAGTTTTTTTCAAAAACATTCAGGGTATTTTTCCTTTATAGGGTATTTTTAAATTGCATAACATTGAACATTTATCGAAAACTGTGCCTTTTAGGCTGATGCAAATATTTTAAAATGTATTTTACACTAGTTCAGTTGCTTTGCAATTATTAGTTTTCAAAGAATGTAAGATTTGACGATAACAAACATTTTAGCGAAAAAAAACTTTTTGCGAAAATAAATATCGCAAATTTTGAAAAATTCTAAAGATTTTTTAATCAACCCAAACATGTTGAAAATGTTTCTAAACGCAGGGGAATGCATTTCAAATTGCTTTCAGCTGATTGCAGTTCAAATTCCATTGAAATTTCGACATAAACTTTAAATAAAATTTGTACCAGCCTAACAAGAAAAGGTTTGACAATATTTTTAATTTATTGAAAAACTCACCTTTTTTTCTAAAAAAAAAGGTTTTCCCAGTCCAGATTTAACACCATCTCTAGTGTAAAAGATGCCGTTTTTAGTACCCTAAAAAATTTCAAAAAAAAGATTCGAAAGATTTTTAATCTTTAATCTTTAAAAATATCTAATTGAAATTGAAATACAATTATTTATATCAATTTAATTCTGAAAATTCTCACTAATCTAATACTTTGCCGAATGCACCAAATCGATTTTCTCAAGATACAGTTTCTTGAATATTTACATGAAACGAAACTATTGGCACTACGCCCCCCGGGGCATGGCCTTCCTCTAACGTGGGATTTCTGCTCCAGCGCCTCTGACGAGACAGGAGAAACCGGGACCGACGTTTTACTTCACCATCCGATAGAAGCTCAGTGGATAAGGCGGGAATCGAACCCGCGTCTCACAGCATCATTGGGATCGGCAGCCGAAGCCGCTACCCCTGCGCCACGAGACCCACCAATTTTGTATGATCAGCCCGCACAATTGTATGGAACCTTGCATGGAAAAACTAATGATACTAAATGACTTCTTTTGACATAAAACTTATCCAAAAAATCAATAAAAAAATACAAAATTTTGAGTCTTGAAAAAGTTTTCTAAAGAATAACTCTTCATGCCATAGCATGGCATAGGCATCAAACCAAAGTCCAAAATTTTCGAATATGTGAAAAGCCTTGCAATTATATATAAAAAAAAACTAAGAAAAACATTGAAAAATAATTTTAAATTAATCCAAATGAGCAATTCTCTGAGATTTCGGTCATTCGATTTTTTTGTATTTTTTAATCCGGCTTAAACTTTTTTGGTGCCTTCGGTATGCCCAAAGAAGCCATTTTGCATCATTAGTTTGTCCATATAATTTTCCATACAAATTTGGCAGCTGTCCATACAAAAATGATATATGAAAATTCAAAAATCTGTATCTTTTGAAGGAATTTCTTGATCGATTTGGTGTCTTCGGGAAAGTTGTAGCTATGAATACGGACTATACTGACAAAAAAAATTTAAACGGTAAAAAAAATTAATGATTTTTTATTTAACTTTTTGTCACTAAAACATGATTTGCAAAAAAAAAAAAACACTATTTTAATTTTATTTTTTATGTTTTAGGGGGCATAAAATGCCAACTTTTCAGAAATTTCCAGGTTGTGCAAAAAATCTTTGACCGAGTTATGAATTTTCGAATCAACACTAACTTTTTTCAAAAAATCAAAATATTGATCGCAAAAATTTTTTTACTTCATTTTTTGATGTAAAATCAGATTTGCAATCAAAAAGTACTTTAGTGAAATTTTCATAAAGTGCACCGTTTTCAAGTTATAGCCATTTTTAGTTAACTTTTTTGTAAATAGTCGCAGTTTTCCATTTTTTTAATTAGTGCACATGTTTTCCCAATTTTGAAAAACATATTTTTGAAAAGCTGAGAAAATTCTCTATATTTTGCACCAAAAAGTTTCAGACGGATTAAAAAATACAAACATTCAAATTCAAAAAAAAGATCGATTTCGTAGAGAACTGCTCAAATAATTTGTTAAACCCCAATTTTAAAACTGATCTTTTTTTTATTTAACATTTAAATATAAAGGCTGGAAAGCATCAACACCATATTCCAGTCAGAGCTTATATGTTTTAGCTCTGTTAGTCTTTTGTAATGTGATATTTTAAAAAAATTATTAACTTGTTTGAATAATATAATATGAAGAAATATTAGCAAATTCTGAAAAGCTTGCTACCAAAACAACAATAGGACCCCTCGACTCGCCGCCAAAACCCAATAAAGAACGAACGTGGCAGAGCATAAAAAGATTGCTGGCTTCTTAAAAGTCATAAATAATGCTAAAATAACACACTGCTGAGAGCCGCGCAACAAGAGCAACCGAACATGAAACCACGACCAGCAGAGCTCAGAATTGGAAAACTTTACATGGAAAGTCGCTCCGTGTCGTGACGATCGTTCCTCTTTGGCGACTTTTCGACTTAGAACGTTCGCGCGTTCAGCTAATGATAGTGTTCAGCAGTAAAGGCTTCAATCATCAGCGGGTGCGTTTTACGAGGAGACAAACTTCGACAGGAAGTGGTTCACGAGTTTGGTGTTTCGCCCAAATTCTGGTTTGGCGGATTCTCAATGACGGCTTTCTCACAAATCAAACAGCCGTCGACGTCGTCATCCGCTGCCCTATTATGTTCACACACTCCAACTCGGGCTTGGCGCTTCATTTTAGTGAGGAGGAACAAAAAAAAACAGCTATTGGCGACGGGGGTTATTTTTCAAAGAAGAAATAATACAAGAGAAAAACACACACACTTTGTTTCGAGTGTTCGCTAAAGTAATTAGTGGGCGATGGTTTTGTGCTTCCCGAAAGCATAAAAAGAACATCAAACTGTACGTCTACGAGTCAGTGTGTAAACACACAAACAAACGCGCAAGCCAATCGAGTGGTTCGAACTCAGCAATTATTAGTTTTTTTTTTCACACTCGCCAAAGTTGAGTTGAAACCGCCTTTTAAAGGTTCTTAGTGTCCGGAGGTTCCTGATCCGCTATGGTTCGGCCGAGTTGAGCGAACTGCCAATGACCTCTCCTGCTAATTTCACTCTTTCCTCGAGCGCACCTTGTCAGAGTACGGCGGACTTTAAGTTTCGGCGGACTCAGCGCAAACTTTAAGATTGGCAGCGGCATGTCACGCCCACTCCCGGGGTCCGGAATCAACTCATTCAACACTTTTGGGTCGGACGACGGTGTGTGATTCATGACTGATGCGCGCGACACTGAGTAGCGACTTTATTTTGACAAAACTTAATTTTTAATCGCATCAAACAAGTGATCCGATCGTGAAACGGTGGGCAGTTTGACGGTTCTAAAGAAACAGGTTTGATCGTCCCACACGCGACGAAACTTTGTACGTCACGTTAGAGATATGCACCTTCTACTCAATAACTCAACTTCCGAACAAAATCCCACCCAGTTCAGCACCGCCCTAACCGACCTTGATGAAGACTTAGCATATACATCAGAGGGAGAAAAACCACGACCAACCGCACTAAATGTGTGGAAAAGGTCATCCCGCATCTGCCTTTCACCTTGTCGCTGCACCTTTCAGTGGTCCAACTACTGCGCGCCCGCCTGCGTCCCCCAGATGGTCCAATCAACTCTTTTCGAACGTCCCCCCCCTCCAAGGTCGTCCGTCCCAGGCGTTAATCGTCTTAAAGTCGCGTCGATTGACTGCACACACCGACCGGTCGAAGGGGTAGGGCTCGATCGAAAGGGTGAGTGAGTTAAATTTGGGTGCAAGTTGATGGAATTACAATATGCATCCAAATCTAACAAGCAAATAAATTTTTGTCTAAATTTTCAAGAATTTTGACTTTTGAGGCACTTGACTTTTTTTAATCTCAAAATACCAAAAAAATCTGAATCTGGCGTATTAACATAACACATCTTGTTTTATGGAATTTGATTCTTTCCCTCCGTTTAAAATTTGCGCAAATAAATTAAAAGCAGAAAATGGATTCACTTTTGAAATTTTTAATATTTGATTGTTTGCCATATTATTGCCTACCTTACAGAGAGAAACTTTACAATCACTCAAAATGAAGTATGGACATTTTTTTAAGTAGAATCGATTTTTTTTTTAATAATCTAAAAACAATACTATTTAAAATGTACCCCAACAAAAATAAATAAATATTTACCCTCTAATGCCCACATTATTTTTCGTTTTATTTTTTATTTTTCCCTTGTTAAGAAGGTCAACTTTTCTTGTTTTATGTTTTTCTAGATTTATTTTAATATTTTAATATGCATTTATCTTTTCAAGTTAATGTTTGTTTCTGATGATAATTTTTCCCATAAAATAATTTTTATTGAGTTCTTTTCGGTGATGGGACCTGATTAGGACCGAGTCGGCTTTTTGATTACATGTTTCATAGGACTAAGAATAATTAATTTTCTGATGATATTTGGCTTTTTCTATCACCTCTTTTTTAGAATTTTCATGTTTTTACATCCACTTTAGCAATTTTTGCATGTTTTTAATTTTTTTTGTATAGAATGATACCATTATCACTATAATTGTAAAAATATGTATGGAAGAAATTCTGGGACAATACAAAAATAACTGCATATTTATTTCTACATAAAAAATTAAAATTTTAGTGAAAAAAATACAATTTTCAAAAAAAAAAAGTCAGAGTCACATGAACCACGTCCAACTTCCTATCATTTAATTTTGTTAAATTTAAATAATTTATCTTTCCAATGTTTTTTAAAGATAAAAAAGGGTTTGTACAATCAACTTTTGGCGAATTTAAGATCCAAGCCACGCTTGGGTTATTGAGGGTTAAAAACAAAAATCAAATCTGGTATCACATTTTTTTTTTGTGAGAGTAAATTTCAGAAAGAATAAATCAATGTTGTCATTAAAAAAAGTGTACATATATGTTCATCTTCAAAAATAATCCAATGACTGAAAAAATGCTCTATAATTTTTAAGAAAACCAGACTGCATAGCAAAATTGAAGAGTTGCAGAAAATTTTAAATTGAGTTTGAGACACAATAAATTTTCTTCACGTAGATATTCTAATCACCTAAATTGTTTTACTGAAGACAACTTAGAAACTATTGCTTCAATTTTAATTTTTTAAACAATCAAATTTTTGTAAAATTTTAGAAATCTTAAAAATCAAGCAAAACTTTTCAAATTGGTCAACATTTGAGTTTAATTTATTTGGGGGTACATTTTCAATATTTTTGAAAAATCATAACTTTTTCAAAACTTTGTATCTTTGTGATTTTTTGTTCACTTTTCACTTATACACATAAATAAATAAATAAATAATAAAAGCATAAAAAAATAAATTAAAAAAGGATTACCGTTATTTTGCTGTCACAAAAATGCTTTAAATTTGTTTAAAAATTTGAAAAACGGAGATTTTTTTTTTTTCTAAGGCTTCATCCATAAAGAACGTCAACGTCAGTCAAATTTGTCTTCATTAGAACAAACAACTTTGTTGAAGACACCAAATCAATTGAAACCCCCGCGTCGTTGTACATAGGGGGATGGCGTCGCTATTTTAGACCACGTTTTCCACCTTTTCTCATTGAAACCGACTACTTCGACTTCATTTTGCTGGGCGAGATAGGACGCCGTCTATTTTTAGACGATGACTCAGCACTTTTCCACTCTTGTGCTTAAAAAAACCAGATGGCAGCACGATGTAACGCCACGTCCCTATTTCGTAGAATATTGAAATATATTAATGAAAAGAGTAGAAATCTCTCTCCCGCCCGTGTGGATCAATCGGACCGCGCACTGAACTCACAATCCAGAGTTCGTTTTCGTAGAAATCTCAGAAAAAAAAAATAACATTGAAAATCGAACAAACAGTTTCCAAGAACATCCCAGTTAAAAAATTTGAACTAGTAAGTAAGAACAACTATTTTTTCACAAATTTTAAATTTTGAGACGAATACAGCGAAATCAGCAAATCATATTCGATTGCAAATTCTATGTTGTCTCTAAAAATAAATTTGAAAATTTGTTTGACCATATGTGCGACATTTCTAAGAAAAATCATTTTTTTTTTCAAAAAATCATAACTTCATAGCACTATTCTCAATCTCAAGCGTAAAAATTGCCTAAACATATAGAAAAATGGTAATTTAACTGTAATGAAAAAAAAACGTAAATATCATAATTTTTATTTCATGCCAAGGTTTTGCAATTTCAAAATTGTTGTGAACTGTGATCAAAACTTTTTTTTCGTAAAATCGCAATAACTCGTGATGTTTATAAGCTCAAACAAACTCCTTTTGTTTATACACCAAATTCTTATGATTGACTGCTCTCCAACTTTGTATAACATTGATACACTCTAAAAAAATCCTGCAAAGTTAGAAAAAAAACACTAATAAAATGATATGTCCCAAAAAAATACAGCTGAGTAACCAAAAAATGGCACAATTTTTGAAACTATTTTTGTATTATTCGATGATATCAAAAAATGGAAAATGGTGATCAGGAACTAAAATTACCTCTTAGCACAAAGTTTAACGCAAATCGAAGAGGAGTCGGAGCTACTTTTTCCGATTTCGTGTGAGTTGATAGTTTTGTGATGATAATATATAATATTGAATTGTATTTTGTTTATATCTCGAATTTGAAATACATTTTTTGGTGTTTAAAATCGAATAAGTTTCTCAGAAATCTTCATCCATGATTCTCGTTTTCTTTTTTTATCAGAAATTTGATGAAATTCTTTGTTCACAAATGAATTTTTCAGTTTACTTTGGACATTCCGTTCAATAATTTGCACTTACACCCTATGATTTTAATGCTGACGCTGCTGCCCTGTGAGGAGGTCCTGCGGAGAGTCCTCGTTCGTTCCCAGGGTGTGAGGGGGAATTGCGGAGACCAAGTGCAAGCCCGATCGACTTCAGGATGGCGCCAGCGAGGAACCTTCAGCAGTCGCATATGTCAATAGTCTTGGCGAGGCGCGCGCGCATAAGGCTCGACCTGCCCGACACCACCACGACACACCGTAAACGACAACGTGATATACAGCCAACCTCAACCTTCACTCTCTGTACGAGCTACTAGGTACTGGTGGCGGTGGGTCGGCATGAACTCGACGCGCCGTGGCCACAATCACGATAAAAATTCATGATAATTATGGCGTTTTTTGCTCTTCCACATCTCTTTCTCTCTGCCTCTCAGAGGATGCTGTGAGTTCTTGATGGCAATTCTTGGACGGTTGCTGTTAATTTCAACGAGCCTTAATCTTAAATAGTATAAATGACTCGTGTGTCGTCTTGCGAACTTTGCCAGGACCGCCTGCCGAGTACTTTACTCGCAAAACATGGTCCATTTGGGTACGGTTACGAGATGTTTTTTTTTTTTTTTTGTTACGTTCTTGATCTCTCTAGATCTGTGTCCTGTGACTCGAGTAGTAGTGGTAGTAATCGGAACTAGCCATTCTGCCAGCCGTTGTGTATAGTGTATGCTGGCCGTTTATTTATGTCTAGGAAACGAACGATCATGTCCGAAGGCGAAACGAGCGACTTTGCAAAAGTATGTCCAAATTTGGCGCAGTTAAGGTCAGCTGTTGATGAGTAACCGATAGTTATATAATTTTATCTCTCGTTTTTCATTCCGTCTCCGTCTTTCTTCAACTCCGTACAAAACAGCTCCGAGCAGTTCTGAGGTCATCACGCGGACACGTGCAATTGATGGGGAGGAAGGGTGGTGCCCAGAGCCAAAACTGAAACGAGATTTATGTACCAATCGCAAACGATGCGGGCATAAATTTAGCCCCCCCGTGTGAGGAGCAGATTTCAGCCAGCCTTGTTGTCATCATCGCTGCCCAAAGTCGTGAATGAGCAGTCTCTCGTTTAATCCTATTTACGAGCAATTGAGCGCGCCCAGAACATACTTGCTGCATGTGTGCATGTCACTTGACTTGACGTGGACGCGACCAGCGACTATGTTTGAGGCATGCAACAACATCAACAGCAGGAACCACGAGAGTGGAGATTGCTGTTAATCAAATTGATGGAGATCATTAAATTGAATGCGCTTTTACCCAAGTTCTAGGAAGTTTGGCACGGAGGGAAACGATGCATACAGGCTTTTTATCAAATAATTTAAATTTCTTGGTTTTAGTTTTTTTTAAAGCAGCAATTTTTGCTGAAAATTACTAAGATAATCACGTTTGCGTTTACGGTTTTAGTGTAAGAAAAAAAATGTTTTTAACATACTTAAACGTACATACTTACAAATTATTATGTTTCATAAACTACAAATTAGGTATCAAACGATTTTTTTTAGGTGTTTAGGGGAATACAAAATATTCTGAGCCATGGTGCCAAATCTGGTTTAGAAGATATGAATTTTTGTTTTAATGAAAATATCAAAAACCTTGACAAAAAATTAGCATAATTTTTTGAACCACAATCGCATTTTTTATCGAAAAACTAACTTAATCCACCTATGTGGTTGGAGCCTTCCTCACTCATAACCAACAATGGCTGATTTGATGGGGTTGTACACAAATTTCATCTATTTTTTAGATCCGGAATAAAAAAGTACATTAATATCACTTAAGTGACCATATCTCGAGACAGGGTTGCCAGATCTTCAATGTTTTGGACTCTTTGGAAAGGTCTTTTGATAACCTAACCAACGATGGGTCGGATGGTGGAGCCGGACATAGTTTACATGCATTTAAGTGAGATCCGGCTTCCAAAAAGTACATAAATATCACTTAAATGGCCATATCTCGAGACAGGGTCGCCAGATCTTCAATGTTTTAGACTTGTTGGAAAGGTATTTTGATAACCTATCCAACGATGGGTCGGATGGTGGATCCGGACATAGTTTACATACATTTAAGTGAAATCCGGCTTCCAAAAAGTACATAAATATCACTTAAAAGGCCATATCTCAAGACAGGGTTGCCAGATCTTCAATGTTTTGGACTCGTTGGAAAGGTCTTTTGATAACCTATCCAACGATGGGTCGGATGGTGGATCCGGACATAGTTTACATACATTTAAGTGAGATCCGGCTTCCAAAAAGTACATAAATATCACTTAAATGGCCATATCTCGAGACAGGGTTGCCAGATCTTCAATGTTTTGGACTCGTTGGAAAGGTCTTTTGATAACCTAACCAACAAAGGGTCGGATGGTGGATCCGGACAAAGTTTACATACATTTAAGTGAGATCCGGATAAATGTGAAAACACATTTTTATACATAACTTTTGAACTACTTATCGAAACTTCAATCTGTATAAAACTCGATCTATGGGACCCTAAACCAAGTCGAATGCAACAGGTTCGTGTCAAATCGGTTCAGCCAGTGCCGAGAAACATGAGCTAGTTTGTTGGTCACATACATACATACACACACACATACACACAGACATTTGTTCAGTTTTCGATTCTGAGTCGATATGTATACATGAAGGTGGGTCTACGACGTTTTTATACAAAGTTCATTTTTAGAGCAGGATTATAGCCTTACCTCAGTGAGGAAGGCAAAACACTTAATTTTTATATGAAATGTACCGTTTTTAAGTCATAGCTACTTTTAAGTCTACATTTTCAATTTCTATTCTTTATTTTGCATTTCAAAAGTGCTTTTTGAAAGAAAAGCATCCCTGAAAAATAATTCTTGAAAAGCTGAAAACATTTCCTACAAATTTCTTTCTGGAATCGGGCAGTTTTGTAGAGCTTAAAAGGATTCAAGTCGATGAAAATTTAAAGTGCCACCTGATAAGCCTATAATTTTCAACTGACGATATCCCGGAAACTATTGGTCCGATTTTGGATGTTATAATGAAACATTTGCGAAAGTTTTCAAAAATCTACAATAAAAATATAAAATATTGCTGGATCTTCCAAAAAAATCTAGAAAATCTGGGGCAAGACGACTTAATATGTTTCATGTAACTTAACCCATATTTTGAAAAAAAAAAAAAAATGTCCGTGTACCTAATCAGTATCCTCTGCCATGCAATAATTTTTGTTTTATCTCATATAATGGTTTGCCACTCCTTGTTGCGACTTTTGAACTAATTGTTTTACCCTAGTAACATTTTTAAACTTACAGGTTTTATCATGGCTCTGAAAACCCTCATACGGCCTGAAAAGGCTTTTATGGCCTACTTAAAACCTAAAACGTTACAAGGGTAGAACCAGACTCGTTTATCCGAAGGCCTTGGCAAAATTTCACTTCGGATAAGGCTGGTACAAATATTTTTAAAAGTTTTTGTCACCCCCCCCCCTTCAAAATTGGCCCGAAAAATCA
Source organism: Culex quinquefasciatus (assembly GCF_015732765.1). NCBI lineage: Eukaryota > Metazoa > Arthropoda > Insecta > Diptera > Culicidae > Culex > Culex quinquefasciatus. Next base: position 2,784,993 of record NC_051863.1, on the reverse strand, counting down.
GGGGGCAAAAAAAATATTTTTACAATAAACTTCAAAATTTCAATGAAAACTCAAGTGCAACCAGCTGAAATCAAATTTAAATACATTCTCCTGCGTGTAAAATCATTTTTAGCATGTTTGGGTTTATTAAAAAATCTTAAGATTTTTTGAAAATTTTCGATGTTGTAATTGTTTTTGTCAGATCTTAGATTTTTTGAAAACTTATGATTGCAAAACAACTGAACTAGTGTAAAATGCATTTTAAAACACTTTTTTCATTTAAATGTGAAGACTATGGCTTGTTATTTAAATTTTTATATTTTTTTTATTTTTTTGCCCCCCCCCCTTGACCTCGGCCAGGGCCGAGGGACAAAAACTTTTTTAAATATTTGCATCGGCCTAATCGAACCAAAGGATTTTTTTGTCTTATTTTTGATTGTCTCTACTCTACATGTAACTACTCTAAAATAATTCAACATTTTTAAACCCAAATGGCGAGGATGAAATGCATTTTGTATTTTAATAGGCAACTATTAAAATTTGACTAAAATGGGGTCGTAGAGCTCAAATTTGATGTTAAAAAAAAGAAAATAAAAAATAGGAAAAAATCGTACGTGATACGATTATCCGAAGTCCCGTATAAGCCTTCGGAAAATCGAGTCTGGACTGTAAATAAATATATGTGTAAACACTTCAAAAATCGAAAAACTGACTGGAGAATTCTAAAATTGCAGAAAGACAAAAGATTATGTTTGGAGGTTGTAAAATAGATCTAAAACTACCAATAAAAAATAAAAATTAAATAAGATAAATTTATCACAAAATACTTAAAATAAGTGAAGCAAAACATAAAGCAAGGGAAGAAGAGTTTTGCGTTGAGAAAAAGGTGCTTAAAATGACACAAGAAGCGTAAATTAAAATGAAATAAAATAGGCAGTAGAGGGTCAACCTTTTGCTGGAGTGAATTAAATAATTGAATTCCTAGGATTATTTGCAATGGACAGCAATGAATTTACTTCGATTTGATAATTTAATTTTAAGAGTGGGATCTATATTGGTGAGCTAAATTGACTTATAAATATTAATTGAAAGAATCAAGTGTGCTCCAGATAAAGCTTGAATAATGAATAAAAGCATCATTGCAATTATTACTACTGAGCCAAATTGCTCCCGGCTAAGCATCACGTGAGCCATATTTACGTTGGTAACATTCAATCAAAACTCGTTCCCACTAAAAACTTTAGCTTTTTTTGCTACCTACCCACTGCGGCGTCAATTATTTTCCAATCAGTCATACGAGTGAGATTCTGCAACACTCGAAATTCCACCAGCTCAGCTCAGCAGCAGCAGCAGCTTACTCGTTGGCCCGAGGGCATCTGGCACTAGTTGGCTATAATACCTGACCTGCTGATGATGCTCTTGCAGGGTCGAATCCACAATGGCTCTGTCCCTCGCTGCACAATCATTAATCAATTAGGTTAAGTATAAGGTTCACAATATTTCTTTTCGCAGGTTGGCTTGGTGCGGTTTGTTTTTGCCCTCCCTTAATTCTATCCGTGGTGGAGTCGAGTCGACCCAAGATGCATCATGGTTCGCATTGCTTCCGACTTAATCGTGTGGCGTTTACGCGATGGCGCCTAGATAAATCACGATCGTGTTCTGCGTAGCCGAGAAGAATCCCCGCCATTCATTGCGGACTGACCGAGGGACACGACATATCGTAATGGAGTTATCAACGAAGCGTGTGCAAGAAAGCGAGTTCGAAGAAAAATTGAGTACCTCACCGGGGTGTCAGCGCAAAACGTGGTAATGCTGAATAATAATCGCCTTTTGACCAGGTTTGTGCAAGCATCGCGGGGTGCGCACCGACCTCAAGGTGTAGAGAGACGCAAGAAACCGACGACCTTGGAAAGGTTTATTGGCAATTAAGCTACTCTCTTTCTCTGTCGTGCGGAGACCTCAACGACGCTGGTTCAGGGGATTACCGTGGGTCGCGTGATGTAACTCGACCTCTTCACAATTTTAGGTGGGACGTTTTCTTTTTTTTTTTTGCTCCCCCCATTTGAACCCAGCAGAACTTTGGCTTGAGATCGTTGTGAAGGGGGGTGACACATCAGAGAAGAAAAAAGCAACATTGTCCACCTAATAACGGGCAGTTTCAGTGAATTACGTACGCTGCGAAGGAATTTGGGTTCAAGTGAGGAGATTCCCTATACCGAACCGACCGACTTAGCTTGGGCATAGCAATATGTACTCAATATCGTCCAGTGGCTAATGGTGCACAGTTGGTGGATCAATTGATTGGTCGTACAGTTTGAAGAAGTGGAAAATCGCGAAATGGGGCTAAGTGGCCATAAATTAATTGATAAAAGTGAGCACGAGCGCGCGTTTCATATGCTTTCTCCGAATGACTGGAATCCAGAGTATAGAAGTGAGCTGTTGGTTTTGATCGAGAGGTTATCCGGTTAATATTTGACATGCAGCTAGAAAACGCAATGGAATGCATTTCTTTTTAATTGCCATGCTTACAATTTGCGCAAAATTCTTCAAAATTGAAATTCAAGAGACGGAAAATATCAATATATCACATTTCAAAATTTAAAAAATCTGAAAAGAAATGATTTTTTTCAAACCCATCATTTCTTTAAGATTCTGTAAATACAACTTTTTATAAAAGAGCAATTCTCTACGAAATCGGTCTTTTTTCTTAAATTTTAATTTTTGTATTTTTTAATCCGACTGAATCTTTTTTGGTGCCTTCGGTATGCCCAAAGAAGCCATTTTGCATCATTAGTTTGTCCATATAATTTTCCATACAAATTTGACAGCTGGCCATACAAAAATGATGTATGAAAATTCAAAAATCTGTATCTTTTGAAGGAATGTTTTGATCGATTTGGTGTCTTCGACAAAGTTGTTGGTATGGATATGGACTACACTGGAAAAAAATGATACACGGTAAAAATTTATTTAACTTTTTGTCACTAAAACTAGGTCAAGACTTGCATTTCAAAAGGGCAACACATTAAATATTAATTAAAAGTGAGGGCTGGGAAAGGCTTTTAAATCTACGGTTTTAATTACGATTGACGTTCACCATGTTTTTTTAGCGACAGCATATTTTTCTAAGAAAAAATACATTTTGTGGAATTGAATATCATAATTTCAAACGGACAAATATTAATTCATGTTGTTTTTCCTACCTCTTCAAAAAGACAGAAAACAATGCGCACAAAGAACACTTAATACCACATACCAACTCCAATCTCCAAGCATCGTCGTCAGCAAATAGGAAATTGATGACTAACTAAATAGAATTGTACAATTATAGAAATACTCCCATATACGTACCGCGGCTTTATTGGCAACCTTCAGGGCGCGCGTTCTACGAAAACTTCTTGTGGTTTGTTCTACGGCCCAAGAAGCGCTCGTACAACGTGCCGGTACGTACAATAACAACAACAATCCCAGCAACAACAAGTCTATTAGTCAAAGAAGGAATTATTGCCGTTTCTTTCGCTCACTCACTCGCACGCTTCACGATCGATACGACGGCGTCTCACTTCCACGGACGGCGTCGCGGTATCCGCTATCCCAATAAGGAATGAGGACATTCATTAAGGTCGGTTCCGGTCAGCGAGTTGTAAAAATTTGACGCCGCCGAGACAAAACCGCACAAACAGATGGCGTCTCTTGTTTATGCTGTTTGTTCTTGCGGAATTTGTCTGCAAGTTTCTGTTGCAAATTGTTTTGCAAATTTATTACATTGAAGATTACATTGTTGGTGACTTGCTTGCGGCTAAACGACGAACTTCGAAATGTTGAATTTATTTGCAATGTTTACAGGAACAAATTGACGTTCTGATGTTCATACAGAATTGATCGCTTCTTGAAAGAAGCAGTGCTGTAGTGCAGCAAATTACCATAATGGCAATAAATTCTCTAACTAAGTACCGATAAAAGTTGTTTGGTATCACACTGCTTTGCATACCGAGCTGGTTCGTGTAAATAACCGGTAAATCACAATGCGTCACACCGTTGCCAAAACTGCTCAACCAGCCCCGTCCAATGTCGTTCGTTGCACTCTCTGAGTCAACCCGGACTGAACAAGGTACTGCTCACTATCAGACACCGAATCCATTATCACGCGCCGCAGTTTGGAGCCTCCTTAACCCCTCTGAAGAGGCCACAACTGCGTGCTTGACCAAATCTGCTGAAGCATCTTCCGTGGAGATGGAATCTCTCTTCGCGCCTTCCGGCTCTCGCTGGCGCCACCACCGTCGTCGTCAGCTGTTACTTTTTCGCGGCGCGACGCGAACTTGGTCTCGGAAACCTTGACCCAGTGCACGGCCGGTCGGTCACAGAGTCGAGTCGAGATCGTGGGGTGGTCATTGCTACTTTATACGCGCAGCATCCAGTTCGTCGAGGGAGCCTGTTGTATATCTGTCATCTCCCACGACGACGACGACGCCACCGAACTGTGCTGTTGAGAACGCTCAAAGTCAGAAATCCAGAATTGGCAGTTGCTGAGCTTGAGTGTGACATCATTGTGCTGGGGGAGTCGTGACTGTTGGATCAGCGCAGGAACCAAACCGCTCATCAACTCCGGATAGGTGACGGCGGGGGAGGTAAACTGCTAGCATAATGTATTATTAGTGTTATGTGCCTTTTAATTTAATGACGGCACAGCGAAAATACAATTATTAGGCACTTGCCGAGTGGGTGGATAAACGATATATCGCTATCCGGATAACTGAATATTCGTATCCGGATAGTAAGTTTTGATACTTTTGATTATCCAGAACATTGTCTACACTATCCTAGTATCCACGGATAATGTGGATAACTATCCCGACAACATTCAAATCAAGTAAAATTTTGGCACTTTTACTCGATCCACCACAACTCCCAAAGCAGTTTTTCTTGACCTTTCCCGCACCAACACCTAGAACCCGTGCGCGCACACCAATATTACTAACCCGGTCGCGTGCACTGATTATATCGCGCGCATACGTTCTTGTCTTAACCAGTTCGGTTCGACTAGAACGCGCGACTTGCGGCCGACTGGCGGTCAACAAAGAAGAAAGCAAGGACTGCCCGAAAGCCGCCTTATCTAACCCATTCCGGTATCGGTCACTTCCGAAAACTCGCAGTTTACACCCCGTTCGGTGACTTCCGCCCATCGCGCGGCCAATTATCACCGCTGGGAGCCCGCTGGTGGGCCGCAATCGGAACAGGTGCAACCAAGGTATCGTGGCCGGCGAAAATGACTTGCCGTGACAATGCACATACTAGTAGAACGAGCACGTTGATCGTCGTCTACGACGCCGCCACGATCAGTTCCAGTTTGTTTTTGTTGGAAGTACATGACAAACAAAAGCAGTAAAATACGACTCCTATAGAGACCTATCGGTTGAGCACTGTGTTCTACTACCATACAAATTGAGCAGCGGTGTCGCTACGCGTCCTTGCACTGAGTTATAGCCGTTAATAACGAAGATTAGAGCTGTCCGCCGCGTTGGGTAGACCAGGAAGTTGGGAGTGCGTGAGAGAGTTGGCGATTGATCAGAGATTTTACTCAACCTTTAAATGTTCAACTTTTGTAACTTTTTTTAGAAATTTGATTTTGGAAAGTGGTTCAAATATCAGTCTTTGATGATCGATAATCTACAAATGTCTAAAAGACACCAACCCGCTACTACGTAAGCCACCTATCCACCCTATCCAAAATCAAAAAGTGACTCTAAAAATATTCCGTATACAGCTTCACACTCTTCAGCAAAGTTGCTCAAAATGGTGATAAAAATTCTATAACACCCTCAAATTTGGACCACCCTAATGTCCACCATACACGGAAAAAGTGCTCCGGAAATCATGTAAATCGTACTATAAAACGTGAATACCGCGATTTTTAATTTACGAATTTTTGATCTATAGAAATTGAGCACGAATTATCCAGCAGTCGTGAATAAATGTGCATGACTTTCCATGACCGATTTCACTCATAAACGTGAATAATGTTCATGATACCCAAAGACCCAAAGTATACCCAAAGACGCCCCTATCTACCCCGATCATTTGTTCCCAAGACGTCAGCTCTAAATCTTTAATATAAGGCCATGATAAAAAAATCTGGATTTCAGTTTCGGACCACTGTGCATTGGTCCAATCTTCAATATCTTGGAAGCAAATTTATAGGAAAATTTCTGATGGAAAGGCTTGGCCATGACTTCTACACGTAAAAAAATCACGTTATCAACAAAAAATAAATTTTAGGTGGCTATAACTTGAAAACGGTGCACAGTTGGCGAAATGGAACCCAAAATCGGACTTAATTGAACGCGGCTGGTTCCCTGGTATGAAAAATAGTGTTTCTTATGTAAAAAAATCCGGGGAAGCGATTGATGATGGTTTCATCCACAGCACAAAACGGCAAAGGGTCCATTTTGCCCCAATTCCCCAGTTTTTACATTTTTTCTTAAAAATCAGTCTGTATTTAGAGCACTTAACTTATGTGAAAATGTCCCAGGAATCCAGTAAAAATAACCACTTGCACCGCAAAAATCATCTAGGGTCCATTTAACCCCAATTCCGCTATAAAAGCATTTTTGACCGTTTTCAAATGTTAGGTCAGATTTTTAAACTCTGAAAATATTTTTATCCTAAAGATCAGACAATTTTACATGAGAATGACGATTTGCACTTGATAGTTTGATACATTTATGTTGATTAAGAATTCAAACTAAATAAAAAGATTAAAGAATCAGTTTTAGAATTTTCCCAAACGCAGAATAAACTGCCTTTTACATATTTTTTTTTTATTTTTATCAACATAAATGTGTCAAACTATCAAGGGCAAATCGTCATTCTAATGTAAAATTGTCTGATCCTTACGATAAAAATATTTTAAAATTTTTAAAATCTGACCTAACATTTGAAAACGGCCAAAAATGCTTTTACAGCGGGATTGGGGTTAAATGGACCCTAGATGATTTTTGCGGTGCAAGTGGTTATTTTTACTGGATTCCTGGGACATTTTCACATAAGTTAAGTGCATTTTGGATGGCCGCATGAAGCCTCCGCTCTAAATACAGAATTGGGGCAAAATGGACCCTTTGCCGTTTCGATCCGTCTTGGGGTCCCACAAGACCCTAGTTAATATTATGAAGTTTAGAAAAGTACTTCAAAAGTTATGCTAAAAAAAGATTTTAGCTAAACTTCGGAAGATTGTAAAAAGGGTGTTTTTTGTCAGAAAACCCGTCAAGCTATATATTATTAGAAAGGTATTTGAAAGATCTTTCCAACTTGTTAAAAAGATTGAAGATCTGACAACCCCATCAAAAGTTATGAGCACTTAAGTGTTATTTATAGACTTTTTTGAAGCCGGATCTCAAATATTTTGATGAAAAAGTTGTCCGGATCTATCATGCGACTCATCGTTGGATAGGTAATCAAAAGACCTTTCCAACAAGCCCAAAAGATTGAAGATCTGACAACCCTATCAAAAGTTATAAGTACTTTAGTGTTTTTGATACACTTTTATTTATACACTTTTTTGAGGATGTGTCTTTACTTTATGAATGTGAGGAAGGCACCAACCACCTAAAAGTGGATTAAGTAACGTTTTTAACGGTACTTTTCATTTGGATATTTAATTTTACATCCAAAAATAAAGTGAACAAATCGACTTTTTTAAGTTTTTCAATGATTTTTATGTTTTCTTATGATTTTTCCGAAACACTAATTAAATAATTTTTTGCCAACTCGTCAAACAAGTCCCGTATGCATAACGAAGGCCGATTTTCAAAAAGTTTGTTAAAGTCTTGTAAAAAATCATCTTTTATGGTTTTTTGTAATAAAAAAAAGTAGTTATAAAATCATGAAAAAAAACTATGCAGGCAAAAGGTAATGAAGCAGATGGTAGATTAGGCCAAATACTATCAGAAACAAAAATGAAATAAACAAGATAAAATATTCATACCAAAAAAATCACAAGAAAAACATAAAACAAGAAAACTAAAGTTTTGTAGAACAAAAGTTGCTCAAAATGGCCTGAAAAAATTCTCGTTGTTTCAAGAAAAACACTCAGAATGGTTGACATCATGCTTTGCGAATTATGAAATATGTTCATGAAACTTTCAGAAGTGATTGTAAATCACATCTCTCCAACGGATTGTGTGTAAAAAGTTGAATTAAAGAAAGAGTATTTTTAGACTGCAACTATTATTTCTGCAAAGCTCTAAGCAATACCTATAACTTTGCCGAAGACACCAAATCGATCAGCAAACCCGCTCTCAAGACGCAGTCTCATTTTGTAATTTACAGTCATCCCACATATTCGGAACACCCACAAATTCGGAACACTTTTGATAATTTGTCAATAGCATGCCAAACACAGCTTTTCTCTCGACCCTACTATTTTTGGGACCTTTATTTGGACATTTTCTTGCTATTTCACTAGTAAAAGTAGTACTTTTTGAACAAAAAACTTCATTTCAAGACTATTTTATCCAGGGCAGCAAAACACTGCCTCCAAATTGCCTGTTCCATGATTGCGGGATGTTATTGTGCCTCCCACAATTGTGGAACACCTGAATTTAACTGTTATTTTCACAAAAAAGTTATCAGACCATGGATAAAATATCACTAAGCTTGAGTTATACTGGCTGCAGTGTGTGAAGTCATTATTTTGTTACAAAAATGTACTCCTGGAGAAATCCAAAGTTTGTTTACATCCGTAAGAAAAAAGTGTTCCGAATTTGTGGATTTCAAGGGTCAAAGTTTTTCTTTAAAATCTTGATATAAAAGTTAAAATTTGCAATTGTTCGATACAGCATTCGAAAGGTCGCATGAAAAGCTTTCAAATGAAGGTAAAAGCGAATCATTAAGTTCAATTACCGATTTGCTATGATTTTTTGAACATTGGTCGATCTGTAAACTGTTCCGAATATGAGGGATGACTGTACCTTTTTTTTACAAAAAGTGAAATTATCAAAAACAAAATAAATATTTTAGTAGACAAAAAAGGCAACTTACTGTTTTCAAGATGAAGCCATTAGAGTGTAAGTTCAAAAAATCGATGAAATCGGCCGATTTTGTAGAAAATTGATCACAGAACCCCCATGCCCAACTAGAGCTAAAAGAAAGCACTTTTGATTTGGATTATACTGGTTTGACGTTCAACGTTCGCTGTATATAGAAAGAATAACATAATCTCGATTCAAATCTATTGATCGGCGTTTGGTCATTAGTTGGGCGTCACACTAGCCACAATCTGTTAAAAACTTTCAATCGTTTAAATACACACAATAAAATTGCCAACCATCTATAAAACAATTGTCCCATTCAAGCGGTAATTTGCCCCGTTGCAACTGATTACACCCCTGCATCGTGGCACCTGCCTCCACACGTCAAACAGTCGATTCCCAGCAAGGCTAAATTGCTTCCAACCAATAATACTTGACGCCACTCAATGCCATCCAGCGAGCGAGGGAGAGACGCGGGTCGCGCCCAATCTTTACGTGCATAATTGTCTTATAATACAAACTTAATCGATCGACCCCTGCCTGAATGCATGCAGCACGTTCAATGCCACACCACGCCGCATAAGCGCCTAAACGATTCAATTTAAGGTGAGGCCGGTGCAAAACGCAAAATTTCACGCTCACTTAGCTCTTCTGGCGATCTACGGCTAAGGCTTGTAGGTTCTGCCACGTTCTGAGGCGCAGCACCTATTAATTGCTTGTCACACTTGTTGGCACTCGTTCTCAATCGCTTAATTTATTAACTGACTTAATTTATACGAATATTTTGGCGCCACAATTATTGTGTGCCATTGTGCGGTGTGTCAGCTGGCTTGCCTGCCACAAAAGGCGAATTTAAAATTCTGCCTCACGATCTTTCTTCTCACTCTTATATAACTTTGTACCTGATTCTAGCGAGTTGCGCCGCATAAATTGTCATCCCCAGGTCTAGGGAGGGTTTCGATCGCGCGAGACAAACCGCCACCCTCCCCTTATTCAAGGTCCAATGTTTTAGCACCTCAATGAAACTGTTGCTGCTGCTGCCGTGCACTCTGTAACTAACGTGCCGGGTCGTGTTTGGCGAATCGGTGGCCATCCTACTATAGGTACTATCCATTGATCTATCGGGCGACGTGCATGCAGCTTCAAACCTCCAACCTACTCATTTGGGGTGTAAAAACGGCATGTGTTTACTTTTTGCGGGCCACACACAACCACACTTGCTGAACTGGTCGGTCGTGGTCGTAGGCTTGTCTTCCAATGAATGAGCTCTCGGGACCTGGTAGTCCCACGAGAACATGTGTTGTACCGACGACTCTGGCGCGGATCGTCCCAAACGCCAGTGACGACGATCGACATCGCTGGGGTACCCACACTCGAACTCGAACTCGACTCGACTCTAGCGCAGGGGGCATGACATCATTTGTCGAACGACTTGTGACGCTACAGTTTCCACAGTGGAACCTTTGGATCTGGTTTGACCGGAAATGCCACTACGGCGATCGGCGAGTGGTTGATCGTCTTCAGCTGATCACCGCAGCTTCGCTTTTTGAGCTACTTTTTTTTCGAAGCCTCGGTACTTTGGATTTTCTTCGGCGATGTTTGCTTAAGGTGCGTCGAATCATTGTTATCCGAGCATTCGTTGGTGAAGGTTGTCTGAATCAACATGACTCGTCGCGTCCCGGCGCAAAACGCCGGCAATATTGCCCTACCTGCGGCTCAAGCAGGCAAAAAAGTGGGAATTTCCAAAAGGAAGGTTGAGGCCTCAACTGATGGCCAAAAACCGGGAATTTCCAAAAGGAAGGTGCTTTTGGAAGTGACATCGAACAGCAAAAAGACGAAAAAGAGCGACGGTACTGTACCGATGGATGAGGAGGAGGAGAACTCTTCATCGCACGAGGAGCAGCTTTTGAAGAACAACAAGTTTGCTGGACTGCCTGACGAGGACCAGGTAGCGGAAGCAAAGGAGAATGAAGTGAAACAGCGAAAGGAGAAACTGCCTCCTTTTTATGTGAGGCAATCAGCAGCAACGATCGACTTTCGTGCGGGGCTTGTTGAACTCATCAAGTCTGGGAAAGTCCAAGGCAACATTCGTCTGTGTCAGGACGGATTTAAGGTGCTGGTGCAATCCAGGCAGCACTATCAACTGGTCAAGGATTACTTGACCGAAAACGAGGCGGAGTACTTTACCCATGATGTCGTCATGGATAAGCCGTACAAAATCGTCGTCAGAGGTCTGTACGACATGCCAGTGGAGGAATTAGCTGCCGAGCTAAAAGTTTTGAAACTGGATGTGTTGGCCGTGCACAAAATGAGCCGACGCAACAAAGACATCAAGTACCGTGACCAGCTCTACCTGCTGCATTTGGCTAAGGGATCGACGACGCTTCCTGAGCTGAAGGCAATCCGAGCGGTTTTCAACATTATCGTGTCGTGGGAGCGATACCGACCAGTGCATCGTGACGTCACACAATGCTTCAACTGCCTGGGCTTCGGGCACGGAGGTAAGAACTGCCACCTGAAGCGTCGTTGCGCCAAATGTGGTACTGATGCGCACATCACGTCCCAGTGCATCCAAGATTCGCTGGTGAAGTGCCTCAACTGCAACGGTGAGCATTCGTCAACCGACCGAAAGTGCCCCAAGAGAGCTGAGTTCGTGAAAATTCGGCAGCAAGCATCGACGAAGAATCAGCCTCAGCGTCGTAGAACTCCTCCAGCCCTGGTGGAGCAAAATTTTCCACCTCTTCAACCGCGACGCCAGGTCCCGAACTTGGCACCGTTGCCGTTGGATCCCAGGAAGAGAGCTGAGATGAATCATCCACGGCCGGGTTCCAGCCAGGAGCCGAGACCGCCACCACCGGGCTTCAGCCAGGAGCCAAGACCAACCCAAGAACCAGCAGTTGAGGAAAATGGTAATGATCTTTACACCTCAACCGAACTCCTCAATATTTTCAAACAGATGTCCGCTGCACTGCGTGGATGCAAAACCAAGACCCAGCAGATTGAAGTGCTGACCTCGTTCGTCATCCAGTATGGATCGTAGGTCCCTCAAGCTGCTGAATTGGAACGCTTGCTCCATTAGGAGGAAGAACTTAGAGCTGGTGGATTTTCTTCGCGAGAAGGAGATCGACGTAGCTGCCATCACGGAAACTCATCTGAAGCCCGGTGAAAAAGTTTATCTGCAAAACTACAAGATTGCGACGCAGCTCGACAGGACCACGTCTGGAGGAGGAGGTGTGCTTGTCGCTGTTCATCGTGATCTCAAGCCACGCCGGCTGCCACACTTTAAGCTGGACATCATCGAGGCCGTTGGAGTGGAAATTCCCACTTCGGTTGGCCCAGTACTCTTCATTGCTGCATACTGCCCACGTCAGGTGAATGCCAGAGATGGTTCAGCAGCAAAACTGAAGGGCGATATCCAGAAGCTGACACGGCGGAGCGCAAAGTACATCATCGCTGGTGACCTCAACGCGAAGCATGAAGTTTGGGGCAACAGCAGGAGGAATCGGAACGGAGTGATTCTGCACAACGATCTGCAAAACGGATACTACAACGTTGTGAGTCCGGATCGTCCAACGAGGGTGGCTCGGTCTGGGAATCACTCAATCATCGACTTCTTCATTACCAATATGGCTGAGAACGTGGCTCATCCTGAGGTGTTTGAAGAGTTGAGTTCTGATCACTATCCGGTGGTTGTGGAGGTTGGAGCTTCCGTTACTCCGCAGCGGCAACCAACCCGGAAAGATTACCACAACGTTGACTGGCAGCAGTTTCAGCAAGTGGTCGACAGCAACATCGACTATGATCAACACCCGGAAACTTCTGCCGATATTGATCGTTCGCTGGAGGTGATCCAGCAGGCTATCAACCAAGCAGAGGCTGCCAACGTTCGGGAGGTTCCTGTTAATTTTAAGGTAACTGATATTGACGTAGATACTAAACACTTGATTAGACTTAGGAATGTTTATAGGAGACAATATCAACGGACTGGGGACTATGACAAAAGATTTCAGTTAACAATTTGAACAAAATCATACAAGACCGACTTGACAATATCAGAAATCAAGAATTTTCAAAACATGTAAGCCAGCTTGGGAATTATTCAAAACCATTTTGGAAACTTTCAAAAGTTCTTAAAAACAAACCAAAGCCTATTCCTCCTCTTATTGTTGAGGATTCTCCTTTGATTACATCCGAGGAAAAGGCAAATGCACTTGGGCTTCATTTTGTTAGTTCACATAATCTTGGCGCTTCCATGACCAGCCGTAAAGAAACATCAGTTGCCAATAGTATTTCAACAATCAATGACTCTACCTTTGAATTTCCTGCAGATTCCCATGTTTCTGGTGAGGAAGTCAAAGTTGCAGTTAAACAAATGAAAAATATGAAAGCTCCTGGCTTTGATAACATTTTAATCTAGTGTTGAAAAAACAGAGTGATCAGTTCTTTCAACATCTAGCCAATATTTTCAATAAATGTTTGCAACTTGGTTACTTCCCCACCAATTGGAAGCTGGGCAAAGTCATACCAATTTTGAAGCCTCAAAAGATCCAACATCGCCAACAAGTTATCGTCCCATTAGTCTTTTGAGTAGTCTGTCCAAACTCTTTGAGAAGGTCATCTATTCAAGGCTTTTGGATTTTACCAACGATAATAATATAATTTTGAATGAGCAGTTTGGCTTCCGAAAGGGCATAATACTGCTCATCAGCTTACGAGAGTAACTAAAATCATCAAGCAGAACAAGCTTGAGTCTAAATCAACTGCTATGGCTTTGTTGGATGTTGAGAAGGCTTTTGACAATGTTTGGCATGATGGTTTGATACATAAACTGTATTTATACGGTTTTCCAATGTATCTTATCAAAATTATCCAGCACTATCTTTCGGAGAGATCGTTCAGGGTTTTTCTGAATGGGATTGCTTCTGGATTATTCAACATTGATGCTGGGGTTCCCCAAGGAAGTATTCTTGGCCCACTTCTGTACAATATTTTTACATCTGATTTGCCTACTCTTCCTGGTAATGGTGTGTTGTCACTTTTTGCTGATGACACTGCCGTTATTTATAAGGGTAAAATAACCAGATATTTAGTTGGCCGCCTTCAGAAGGGTCTTGACGTTCTTTCCGAATACTTTGGCGACTGGAAAATTCGCATAAATGCAGCCAAAACTCAAACCATCATTTTTCCACTTTCCAAATCGGCCAGATTTGCCCCAAAGGATGATGTTTTGATAAAATGAATGATGTTTCGATACCCTGGTCAAAGGAAGTTGTCTATTTAGGTCTCATACTTGACTCGAAACTATTGTTTCGGCAGCATGTAGATAAAATATTGAACAAGTGCAGCATTCTCATCAGGTGTTTGTATCCTTTAATTAACAGAAAATCAAAGCTATCTTTGAAAAATAAGCTAGCAGTTTACAAACAAATAATTTACCCCGTTATTGAGTATGCAGTACCTGTTTGGGAGTGTTGCGCTAGAACTCATAAATTGAAGCTCCAGCGTGTCCAAAACAAGGTACTCAAAATGGTTTTGAATGTTCCTGGCTGGACAAGATCAAGTGAGGTTCATGAATTAGCAGAAGTAAAAATGTTGGATCAGAAGATTCAAGAAAAATGTTTGAAATTCAGGGAAAAATGTGCTATATCTGAATACCCCTTGATTCAAGGATTGGTTTAGTTTATGGTAAGATTAAGTTAGTTTTAGGTTAGGTTATGTTTTCTTATTTTTTTCTTCATTGTACCTAGTGTTACAAAAATGATAAATCATATACTTTTAAAGTTATGAATATGAACAGTGTTTAAATCACGAAAAGCAAACTAAAGCTGAAGAGCCACAGCTGACCACTTATTATGTAAACCAAATGTAATTATTATAAGAAAGATTCAATAAAGTATATTTAATTCAAAAAAAAAAAGGTGCGTCGAAAAAACCTCGGCCTTGTCAACGTTGGCGTTGTACGCGAGTTGAAGGGTGCAATTGAGGCGTGTGTTTACGGTACGCAGCATCCATGCATGGGTGGGATGTGAAATGCTAATTTTGAGGGTAAAGATGTTTACGAACGTCAAAGTTTGTTTTAATATTTTGCTCGGGTATACGCGAGTTATCGTTATACGTTGTTCCCCAAATGTTTCCTGGTTGTTTATGTACTTGACAAAATTTATAAAACTGTTTTTTTTTTGTATTTTTAGGACAATAAAGCACTAAATTCATGTTCGTTTTTACAAACCAAATAAAAACAAAGAAATTGATTCCAGCATCCAAAAAAATGCGTTTATTTCTGGAATCAAGATAGCAAATCGTTCAAAACTTTAAAAAATGTAAATATGTTTCATCAACCAGAATTTCAAAATTGATACAAAACATATCAAGCTCTTGAAGGTTTTGGGTAAAATCGAAAATTAACAAAATTTATTTTGTTCAACACTTCTAAAATGCAATAACGAATCAAAATATAAAAATTTAAGGTTCATTTCAAAGCACTCCCAACATCTTGTTTTGTTAATCAGAGTTTTGCGTAGAAAAAGTAAAAAAAAATGATTTTAAATTGAAAAAAAACGTTCAAAATTCAAGTTGTCAGTATTTCATATGAAGAGGAAAACTTTAAAAATATGTGCAATGGCTTTAATGTGAAATTATACAAGATGTTAAGTTGCAAAATATTTCAATATTTAAACAAAAGTAGAAAAACTTTTTTCCATTTTGCTTTTTTATTATTTCATTGAAAAAGATACTAAAGATTTTCCAATACATTGAAATTAAGCATGTTTACATTACAAGGGGTTTTTGCAAAAAAAAAATGCAAATATGTAATGTTCGCTTATCAACGTTCAATTACAGCTTCTAAGAAGCTTTTTTGTTTTAAATTGAATAAAAAAAAGGTAAGAAGTGAACAAGCCAGTTTCCATAAAAAAGTTTTGGTACAAAAAACTGTTGCCTAGTTCATATTGGAATTGTTTTTTTTTTTTTTTTTTTTCAAGTATTTAAGGCTCTGGAAGGCATCATTACAGATCGGTCATTTGGCAGCCATGTTTGTTTTAGAAAAACATTCAAAGCTTGATTCGGAATGTTTCCATCAATAAAATGGTTTTCTTTGTGTTGTTTGTAGAAGCTCCCTGTATTCAGAACCATCATTGACTGCCATTGTCCCAAGGTGAAGGACACATTTTACGACCTTAAGTACACAGAAAAAAATAATGTAAATTTGGAAGCTTTAATTTTGGAAGGTTGAATATTACCTCTTTTATGATGTAATTTTACCTCAATTTAGACTGAAAAAGTGACATTACACAAGAAAAGTGGTAAAATTACACATTTCCAGAGGTAAAATTACACCTTTTTTCTGACATAAAAAATGTACCCCTTCCCAGATGTTATATTACCATGATTTTTTTTTTCTGTGTAATGGACGGAATGAAACAGAACAAAAACTTTGAGCTGGTCATTGATTGTTAAAATGTATCTTTTTTTTTCAGAAAAGTCTGATATGAAAATAAATCAGAAACTTTTAAAAAATGAAAAATATTTTGAAGATCTTTTCAATGAATAATCAAACAATAAAAATAAGTTTTTTTTGTCAAAATTGAATAGTCATTCTTCATTCTCAAATAGTTGATAACTTCAAAGTGAAGAAGAAATTTGCTCAAAAACATAACCCAAAGTGAGAATGACTGATTTAAAAAAAATCAAGACAACCTGATTGAAATTTCAGACTTTTTCCCGATTATTTGTGCTTTTTTGTCAAATTCCCGACTTTTTCCGGACTTTCCCGAATTACTCACTCTGATAATGCCATCTTTAGGGCTTTGGGTAAAATTCTTCTTATATTGAAAAACATCGAAAATTTAGATGTAAAACCAATTTGAAATTGAAAATAACTTTTTTGAAAGTTCGTCGTGAACTTCTTATTTTTCTTGTCATTCTCGAACAATGAAACGGCCTACTTTTCTCTGCCAAAAAAAACAGAATCAAAAGGTGGGCTGAAAAGTTACACTTTTCAGAACTAAAAAGAGTGCTGAAATGTTGAACTTTATAGAACCTGTATCAAACAGTAATACTTTTCAACATACTTTTGATTTGAACATTGAATTTACTAAACACATGGAGATTTAACATAAAAAAAATCCTTTCAAATACCTTTTATGAAATTGCAAACAAAAAAGTGATTTCATCAGTACTCGTCACATTAATTCAACTCGGTGAACCTTCTTGGATAAATGTTCGACTCGTGGTGAAATAGTAGTTTATGCAACAAGTTGCAAAAAGAGGATTTTTTCAGCACGAGTCGTACATTTATCCAACGAGGTTCACCGAGTTGGATAAATACGAAGAGTGCTGAAAAAATCAAGTTGAACTTTTCAGCATTTATTTTGAAAAGTGTTGCTATTCGATTCTGTTATTTTTGGTACAGAAAAGTAGGCTATTTCGTCTTTCAAGAATGACAGAAAAAGTAAGTAGTTTCACGACGGAATTGCAAAAAACTCTTTTTTGCAATTCCGCCGTGAAACTACTTGCTTTTCCTGTCACTCTTGAACGACGAAATAGCATACTTTTATGTATCAAAAATAACTGAATCGAATAGCAACACTTTTCAAAATAAATACTGAAAAGTACTATTTTTCAACACTGAAATGTGTGTTGAAAAGTTGAACTTTTCAGCTCTTGTTTCGAAAAGTAACAATTTTCAACATTTTTTTGATTTAAACGATTTATTGACAAAATACATGAAAAATTGACTTCAAATTTCACTCAATGGGTGTTTTTCGGAATTGCAAAAAATGTTGTATGGAACTCGTTGCAAAACTTAATTTTTTCAGCACTCTTCTTATCAATCCAACTCGGTGAACCTCGTTGGTTAAATGTACGATTCGTGCTGAAAAAATCTTCTTTTTGCAACTTGATAACGCCCAGTTTTCATGGAATAATATCCAAATAATGTTATTTTATATTAAAAAAAACTCATTTAGAACCTTCTCAAAAGTGACGGTTGAAATTAAAATTTTAAGCGTAATGTAATTTTCATTATTGCCTTTTCAAAAAATTAAAATAAACTTAAAAAATGCCTCGCATAAAACGGAACCAATACGATGTACTCCAATGGAAAATTAAATTGTTGTCTAGGCGCCAATTTGTTCTGAAACTCTCAATCATGACTTTTCATCGCAAATTGTCGCAATCGCTCTTTCAACGCAGGGGCCATCCACACACACACACACGAGTTCACGAGTCCCTAGGGGCATCACGTTCCTCGAATTACAGCATCCTCATCAAGATAATGCTCGCGCTCGCGCTTCTATGAGTAGAGTGAGACACCATGACCACCACACTTCAGTCTCGTCCATCATTCTGAGAGCAGCGCCGCCACGATCTCTGCGGATAGGATCTCACCATCCAATCCACCATGTGCGGCCAGAATAAGGCAAACATGGCACAACAACACAACCAGTACAACAACAAAAAAATCTATCCTTATAGGGAAAATTCAAGATTTTTAGCGGTTAGCGCATGATCCTTGTAGTAGCCGCTTTGTTTTCCGCTTTAAATCTTTATTTTTTGCGCGCACAGTCGCGTACCAAGGGTTCCAAGAGTCGTCGTCGTAGTTCACAGGGTATAATTCACACACCACACACATAAAGGCGGATGGCGTCGATGACGGCGTCGATCACCCCCCGAAGTCGACGAACCGGCTGGGACTTTGTTTATTGGCCACCAGAGCCAGAGCCACAGCTCATGAGACTGGCTGCTCAACGACCGACGAGGGAATGACGAGGAAGCAAAATCGTTAACTTCTAAATATGGAGCCACTTTCCTTGATCTTGGAATTGAACTCGAAAAACGACCACGGGCAGGCGTCGAGTCATGCCGTCGAACGTGTAGGCTCCATACGGCAAAGCCCACCAAGAGTCGGTGTCAGATGAATGTGTGTTAAGCGTCTTGTTGTTGTTGTCGAGAATTAGGTGCGATCCGATCCGATCGATGGCGGTGGTGGTGGTGGCGAAAATTTGGCTATTCAAATAATAACCCGTGATTATCGAATTCCACGCCGAGGCTCTCGATTGACGTTTTGGCACGCAAGAAATTCGTGCTAATTGGATCATTAGCCAATAATGCATGGATTTAGTGCGGTGGTTAGGGTAGTGCCCATTAAGCTTATACCCGCGTGAACAATAACAAAATAGACGAGGTCTTTTGAGCAGTTCTAGCAAGTGTTTTAAATCATACTAATGCGCATTCTTTCTTTCTTTGCAGGTACAAAATCAACACACCTTGTCATCCCTGAGGTAACTTTAAGTCACTTTCACTGGAAAGAGTGATCCAGCGTCATCCAATCTTAATGGTTCAATGCCATTTGTCCTAATCCAAGGTTATGAGCGGGTTTAAAGTTTCACTTTCTTTCGAAGACGTCTTTTGGGAGGGAAAAGATTGAAACTTTGAGTGACACGTTGAAAAGAAAAGAACGGCATCATCGAATGGATCAAAGCGATCAAAGTGCTATCTGTAGAAAGTTGTCAATGGTCGTAAAACCCTTCTTAGTTGATACTAAATGTTGAACAACTCATCGAACACACATTCCGTCGAAATTGAATTTGAACTTGTCTTTTGTCTCAAATGTTGCAATTTTATAGTGGGATATCCCAGTTTCATGTCTGATTTTTTTTAGATTATTAGTATCACAAAAATATTTATATTTATATATTTATTTCATTGTTTTGATTTTGATGGTTTAGCTTAAGTATGACCCCTTAACTAATCTAAAGTGATTTAGAATTTATAAAACCAAGATGGCGGCCAAAATGGCTTTGATAAAATGTTGAAAAAGTACATCTTGTAGTTTATAAGGCAATCAACTATTCAAATTTGACTAAAATGGATTCACAGAATTCGAATTTGATGTTGAAAGTAAGAAAAATATACATATAATTTTGTTTTTGTTCATGATTCGATTATCCGATATAAACCTTCGGATAATAGAAAGTCTGGACTGTACATCATTACAATTATGATACTATCAAAAATTTGCAAAATATCAATCAATGTTCGGAAGCATTTTTTAAAGCCCTTAAAAAGTATTTATTTGATTAAAATACATAAATAAGCATTATACAATGTATTCTGAATAGTTCACTATCGATTTTGCATGTCAGTCAATTTGTTTATGTCCGCTGATTTTTTAGGACCTCTGTGAAATCAAATGTTTGACTAATAAGTTTAAATATACCAAATATTTTCTTCAAAGATTTTTTTAACCCTTTTATTTTATTTTATGTAAAACATTGGTCCTTCTGTAACTTTAATTTCAATAAGTCATTTTGTAAGGACTTTCCTATGGCATTCTTTAGGATCCCTTCGAAAGATTGGCTGCGCTAGGGTCTGATTAGATTAGAAAAAGCCATTTTGTAAGGACTTTCTTATTAGGGGAAATCTACCCTTTCCAATCAAACACCTATCTTCGTCATATGGAGAGTTTGATGCTCGATTAAAGCTCCAAAAATACTATTTGGGCTATAAACTTACCAGCAACAGCACCGCCTCGAGTAAGCACGCAAATGTATGCCACTTACTGGCCAAAAAGATCACATTTAATGCACTTTTGATCATAATTTGTATTTTGCGAGACCACTTCTCATCATTTTGTTGGCACACACAGTGACACACACGAGAATCCCTCAAACGCTTAATGAATATCGCCAAAATTAACTTTTCACTTTCGCTTACTTTTTCACGGCGCTTAAGATATGAAATTGCTTCCAACTACCGGCAACATGTTCTTTTGATCATTATTAAGGCACTCACTTGAAGAATAATCCCGAAAAATGTAATAAATTAGCAAGCGCCATCAAAAAAAACAAACGCGCCAAGTCGTTTGACGTTTCAATTTTCACTTTGCATTCCACTCGAAGGCTGAAGAAAACCGAGCGAGAGACGAAGGCAAAAAAAAGAACAAAGGCTGGCCGTCAACACCACCAGCAGCACAGCCAGCGATGCCAGGAAATTTTCCCTATAAATGCCACTTTTCGTGAGTGTTCGTTTGAACTGTCAGCGCAAATGGCAACACTCGACAGAGTGTTGGAAGAAAAAGAACTAAGCCGATATTAGAAAAATGGGCGTGGCCCAATGCATTCGCCTCGATTAGAATACCCTTGGGAATTTTTTTTTGTTAAATGCTTGGTAAAGAAATAGAATAACTTTTAGTGAAAGTGAAAATAAACAGAAATGTTCACAAAAACTTGCTCTACTCGTTGGTGTACTTGGTTTTAGTAAAATTCAAGGGAGACTCTAGATTATCCAGCATCATTCAAACACGACCGCTTATTAGGATTAAAATGGGTAGATTTCCCCTAGTTCGTTGCAAATTGTAGATTGTGGTTCGAACTTTTTATCATGTATATATTTTTATCAAATACCGATTTTGATGAAGATTAAATGCCCCATTTTTTTTTTAATAATAGATTTGTATTACATATGTCAACGGAAACGAATTCCGTTTTAGTTTTTTTTTTTACAAATTATTTATTTATTTTTTCATCAATTTCAAAGATTGAAAATTATGAAAAAATAAATTCATTGTGCAATTTAACTAACTTCTACTTTTCACTAAATTTTTGCTATCGATCGTACTAGTCAAACTGGCTTGAGCAATTTAAAATTTACTTTAAAACGTGAAGCTTCCATCAATGCCATGATTTTTCGTACAAAGATATAAATTTTGCGTCGTCAGCAATATTTTGACAAAATTCCTTCAACAAACTGTTCACAATAGTAACCTACATGTGTTGATAGTTTTTGGTGACGATTATCCCATTCCTCGTAAAGTTATGGAAATCATCATTAATCAATGATTGCCAACTAGGATGTCAATGATTGTACCACTAAATTATATAAATTCCTTCAGTAGTTTCCAGAAGGCAACAACCGGCACACGCTGATTCATTTTGGTGCAGAAATTCGTAAAAATTGAATTCAATACAGAGCATTTTAGAGTGATGATCAATTTTCTTCGAAAATAATCAACGGCTTCAGCTTAAAATTATCAAAGTGAGCCGAGGTAAGTTAATTGTATAAAAATGTTAAAAAATAGTTTTTTTTTATGGTTTTTGGCAATTTCTATATGACAGACTTGATTTTTCATTCTCGAAAATATTTTTACCGGAAAGATCGTCCAATTTCCCATAAGTTTGTCTTTGACCACATTTTAATTGGATGTATGGGATTACAGATATAAGCTAATTTACTATCCAGATTACTATACTACACTGAAAAAATATTATGTTTTCAGTTATGAGCAATGTAATTAGCATTTAATTTTTAAAATCGCTGTAACTTCACAAGGTACTGACTTAGGACAATGGTCAATATGGAGACTTTTATGTAAAATTGTCTGGAGAATTGACTCTCGTGTTCGGTTTTAGAAAATTTTGATGTTTAGAGCACTTTTGAAAAAAAAAACAGTTTCAGTAAATGATTTTTGTATTTTTTTTGGGTTGCTTCATCCTGCATTTTTCGTGAGTCTTTTAGTAACATCTTAGGCTATTTTCACAAAAAATTTGAACGCAAAAAAAATCGTGAGCTCACCTTCAAATTTGACTTATAAACTTAAAAATCTAAATTGTCATGAAAGTGGCGTGTTTTTTTTCTTCCAGTGTATTTTTTTCGGAAAACCCGTCGAATTTCCTACAAGTTTGTCTTTGACAGCTTTTTGATACGATGCAACGGCTTCAAGATACAGCAATATTTAAATTACGAAATACAAAAATATTTAAAACACTTACGCCCTTCTCAAATGTACACAAAAATGGCTTATATATGCCTAGGATAACATGTCTACAAAGTTTCATTGAAATCGGAGAGAGTCGAGAAAAAAGTGCCTAAATAATTCCTGTTTTGGGCTGGAATTGCTCTAGAGTAATGATTCAAAATAAAAAAAAAAACAAATTATTTGCTCTACAGCATTGCCTTGGCGTTCTCGATTGCGAGATTCCTACTCGAAACTAAGTGTTCGAAGGCTTGATTGTTGAGGCAATTGCAAACCTCTTTTTACACCTTAGCTTCCATCCACCCCGGGATTAGAACTGACGACCTTTGGATTGTGAGTCCAACTGCCTACCAGCGACTCCACCGAGGCAGGACCCAGGGAGACGACTCCTACACCTGGACTGAGCTATCGACCTAACCCTTTGGGTTAGACCGGGGCCCACATTTACTTCCCCATCCGACGGAAGGCGTGGTCAGACAAATCTCGTCTCGAAAAATGCCACCGGGACCGTCTGGGATCGAACCCAAGCCGACTGGGTGAGAGGCAACCACGCTTACCCCTACACCACGGTTTTAGCATAGCTAATTTGTCAATATAAAAGAAAATTCTTGTTAAAAAAAAAGAAGAATTTAATCTAAAAATCAACACAAAAAAATTTCACAACATCACGAAAAAAAAGCCCCACCAGATTAACCTTCACAATAAATTGCATTGACCGTAAGGTTAACCTCCACCAAACACCGGTCCTACAATGCAATGTTTGTCATTTTTCGCAAGCACCCGTCCACCTCTCTCTCTCTCGTAAAAATCAGCTACAGCAAGCATGCAAAGTACACGTTCCGTTGGGTGTTCAATGAGTAACCGATCAATTTGCGTGCCGTGTGGCAATTTTCACCAATAATCGCCGTATCGGCCCCCTTTTCGGAGAGGTACCTACTGCTACTTCACTCGGACCGTCGTCGTGGAAAACGAGTTCCGTCGCTGTTGTTGCCGACGGGCTCTCTTTCAGGTCTAACTATAAAGAGGTGATCCAGGCCTCGTGGACCGTGTTTGATCAATATTATTCAAGCTGTTTATTGATTTTTTACGACTCATTTTTTTACCTCCCCGGTGTGTGCCCCTCTCACCACATATATTGTATCACTTTGAAGTGATCGCATGTTCATAAAGTTTTTAATTTGATTTAAATGGAGGGCAGAGACATGTTCCTTTCAAGATTTTTTTACGAGAATGCTGGCTTAAGCTCATAAGCCGCTTTTCGATGGGATCAATTATGTTTTTGAAAGCTCTTGAAAGCACCGTGAAGGTCAATTCTCCCCAGCGTCGCACAAAAAAGATCAATTTCATATCTCGAACCCAATCATTAATAGATACCCTGCTGACTGTGCGAAAAGTTCGCAAAAGTGTCGATTCCACGCCGCGAAGTCGTTGCTAATGAGAAACAGATTAATAATGCCGATAAAATTTCGCTACGCCCACGAACAGCAGTAGGGCACCCGCGAAATAAGCTGCAGCTGATTGGTTCCATGGAATCGTCAAGAAATTGTCTCCGCACTGAATTGGCATCAACCGCGAAGCCTCACAAAGCCCCAGCTCCGGAGAGCGGTTATGAATAAATTTGAATCACTAATGAGGGATTAGAACGATCCCACTCACGCGGAGAACCTGTCAACTGAAACAACAAGTTCTTCCAAGAACCGCGCAAACAGGTACCTCTAATTGACCACCGGGGGCCGAACGAACGAACAAACTGAGTAGTGATTCATCGCCTCAGCCACAGAGAGAAAACGATGCGCGTTGATAAATTTCAAACGATCCGCGCGCAGCTCGTTGCGAGACTCGAGACTGATTTATTCTCGCGCGACCAACGGATCGGACCGGGCCTAACCTACAAGGGAAAAATCCTTCGATCTTGAAAACATCGCGCCAAAAAAGGGGCTCTGCGGCTAACGAGATGATGATGGGGACGCGATGACAACGTTGTTGGCGCGTCGTTCTCGGCAAGTGGATTGCGACTGGAAAAAAATCTGAGCATTCGTGATGTACTGGCTTCCTGCTGAAAACATCTGAACGTGGTGAAAAATTTGCGAAAAAGGGAGTTTTGACAAGAATAAATTTTTGGTGCTTAAAAAAAATTAAAAAAAAATTTAAAAAACTAAAAAATTGAAGAATTTTAATAATTATAAGAATTATAAGAATTTTAGGATTTTTAAGAATTTCAAGAATTTAAAGAATTTTAATAATTTTAATAATTTTAAGAATTTTAAGAATTTTAAGAATTTTAAGAATTTTAAGAATTTTAAGAATTTTAAGAATTTTAAGAATTTTAAGAATTTTAAGAATTTTAAGAATTTTAAGAATTTTAAGAATTTTAAGAATTTTAAGAATTTTAAGAATTTTAAGAATTTTAAGAATTTTAAGAATTTTAAGAATTTTAAGAATTTTAAGAATTTTAAGAATTTTAAGAATTTTAAGAATTTTAAGAATTTTAAGAATTTTAAGAATTTTAAGAATTTTAAGAATTTTAAGAATTTTAAGAATTTTAAGAATTTTAAGAATTTTAAGAATTTTAAGAATTTTAAGAATTTTAAGAATTTTAAGAATTTTAAGAATTTTAAGAATTTTAAGAATTTTAAGAATTTTAAGAATTTTAAGAATTTTAAGAATTTTAAGAATTTTAAGAATTTTAAGAATTTTAAGAATTTTAAGAATTTTAAGAATTTTATGAATTTTAAAAATTTTAAGAATTTTAAGAATTTTAAGAATTTTAAGAATTTTAAGAATTTTAAGAATTTTAAGAATTTTAAGAATTTTAAGAATTTTAAGAATTTTAAGAATTTTAAGAATTTTAAGAATTTTAAGAATTTTAAGAATTTTAAGAATTTTAAGAATTTTAAGAATTTTAAGAATTTTAAGAATTTTAAGAATTTTAAGAATTTTAAGAATTTTAAGAATTTTAAGAATTTTAAGAATTTTAAGAATTTTAAGAATTTTAAGAATTTTAAGAATTTTAAGAATTTTAAGAATTTTAAGAATTTTAAGAATTTTAAAATTTTAAAAATTTTAAGAATTTTAAGAATTTTAAGAATTTTAAGAATTTTAAGAATTTTAAGAATTTTAAGAATTTTAAGAATTTTAAGAATTTTAAGAATTTTAAGAATTTTAAGAATTTTAAGAATTTTAAGAATTTTAAGAATTTTAAGAATTTTAAGAATTTTAAAATTTTTAAAATTTTTAAGAATTTTAAGAATTTTAAGAATTTTAAGAATTTTAAGAATTTTAAGAATTTTAAGAATTTTAGGAATTTTAAGAATTTTAAGAATTTCAAAAACTTTAAGAATTTTAAGAATTTTAAAATTTTTAAAAATTTTAGGAATTTTAAGAATTTTAAGAATTTTAAGAATTTTAAGAATTTTAAGAATTTTAAGAATTTTAAGAATTTTAAGAATTTTAAGAATTTTAAGAATTTTTAGAATTTTAAGAATTTTAAGAATTTTAAGAATTTTAAGGATTTTAAGAATTTTAAGTATTTTAAGAATTTTAAGAATTTTAAAATTTTTAAAATTTTTAGGAATTTTAAGAATTTTAAGAATTTTGAGAATTTTAAAAATTTTAAGAATTTTAAGAATTTTAAGAATTTTAAGAATTTTAAGAATTTTAAGAATTTTAAGAATTTTAAGAATTTTAAGAATTTTAAGAATTTTAAGAATTTTAAGAATTTTAAGAATTTTAAGAATTTTAAGAATTTTAAGAATTTTAAGAATTTTAAGAATTTTAAAAATTTTGAAAATTTTAAGAATTTTAAGAATTTTAAGAATTTTAAGAATTTTAAGAATTTTAAGAATTTTAAGAATTTTAAGAATTTTAAGAATTTTAAGAATTTTAAGAATTTTAAGAATTTTAAGAATTTTAAGAATTTTAAGAATTTTAAGAATTTTAAGAATTTTAAGAATTTTAAGAATTTTAAGAATTTTAAGAATTTTAAGAATTTTAAGAATTTTAGGAATTTTAAGAATTTTAAGAATTTTAAGAATTTTAAAAAATTTAAGAATTTTAAGAATTTTAAGAATTTTAAGAATTTTAAGAATTTTAAGTATTTTAAGAATTTGAAGAATTTTCAATAAAATCAGGATTTATATGGTTTATTCTCTCGCAAGAAGGCAACACTTTTTCTGAAATTTATTTTCCACATCATAGCCCACGACCACGATTCTTTAAATTCAAAAATCAAAGTGATTTTTTATGGAAAACATGGCATGGTAAAAAAATACTTTAAAAATTTTGGAATAAAGACTATCATTTTAGCATAATTTGTTTTTTTATAACCCTTCTTAACCGTTTCATGCTACCAGAGTAATTGGTATCTTTTAGATAGGAGGAGGTATGTTTCAAATAACGTAAACAAATATTATTAAATCTAAAATCCAGACTCGATTATCCAAAGTTTCGATTATCCGAGGTGTCGATTATCCAAAGGTTTGTATGGGACTTCTGATAATCGAATCACGATAAAAAAAATGTTTTCATATTTTTTTCCTCACTTTCAGCATCACATTCGAATTCTGTGTCCCTATTTTATGCAAATTTGAATGGTTGATTGCCTTTAAACTAATAAGTATTTGTTTGCAATATTTCAGCGCCTCCATTTTGGCTGAGAATTTGGATTAAAAAATTCTAAATCACTTTTGAGTATTTTATGGGCCAACAATCAAAAAGGCTTGAGGTCAACAATAAAAAAAAAAATATTTTTTTTCTATTATCCGAAGTTTCGATTATCAGAAGTAATATTTTTCGAGGCCTTCGGATAATCGATTCTGGACTATATTAGATCTACAAAATTTGTCGACATTTAAAACTTGTTAAAATTAACTTTATTACGACGACATTTACGATCAAGGTTGTCGCAATCTGCAAAAATCCAACCACTTGGGGAATTTCCCAACGCCACATTAAGGTGTTCAGAACTATTTATCACTCCCCAGCGAGCGCGTGTACTTTGGCTATATTTGCCCAAGTCACAAGGAATTTGCATAATTTGTGAACCAGCGCGCTGTTACTAATCTGACCTCAACCAGAGTGTTAGATGTCGAGTTTGCGCTGTTATGTTTGTTTACTGGATCACGCTGCAAGTCGCTCGACGGCCAAGTGTCAAGGGAAATATTTGGATTGCAATTTTAATTTCACTACCTCCCCCACCTTCCCCCCTCGTGTGTGATACCTCGATGAGATGTAGATCGAAAGCCTGTTATTCATTCCGACAGCAACTGGTGGCGCTGGCCCGGCACTTGGTGAGAGACAAACGGACAGATCGTTCTAAATGCCATGTGCAGTGCAGTGCAGTGTGCATGTCCTGGGCGACCGTTATTAGGCTCTGCAAAGCCCTAGCTCTCTAAACGGATTGCAAATAAATCATTTCAAGTATGTGAGATATTTGTTCAGTTGCGTGTTATTGCCGCTGGGGGATGTTTGTGGCACACCGTGGCGAAAAAGGGTCTCCCAGAACAAGACACCTGCCTGAGTGCTGACCCAAGACCCAGCAGCGGCAGCAGGTGAGTGAAATGAATTATTTCGTTCTTCCATGAATTGATTTGCTCAGCAGCTGTGTACGACTTAATCAAGCACAATCCACCCGCTAGATTTCAACACAGCCGATTGATTCGGCGGCCGTTGCTCGAGATTTCGCAAACCTTGGGGTTCAAGGCAACTTTGTAGCACCCGTATTCTAATAGTGATTTATTACACCCGACTGGGTGCATTTCTTCACACGTGCGGAGCGCGCGCGAGGATTAGGCAAGTACATATTTTTAAATGTGTCACTTGCTTAATTTTTCACACGAATCCGCACCTGAGACAGCCCGTCATAAGCCTCTAATCACCCAATTAATGACTTCATTAGACCTGTTGGTCAGTCACCCGAGAAGCCACCCAGCATCATGTTTTACGGTGCGGCCCGCATATTTCGGCACGCTGCATCCACTTTGAGATATCTGAGCCTAAACCGAGCTGACGGTGTCCAATTAGTCTTGAAACCCGATCCCAACTCACGATCTCCGCGCCATCATCATGTCCCCGCGGGGCTTAAACAAACCGCATCTCGGCAAACACCCTGCCCGAGACTCTGGGGTTCGGGGTTGATATCGGATCGCCGGTGCGGCGGCGGTGGCAACACGTGCTACGACGACGATCACGGTGTGTAACGCAGAAACCAAAACCACGCAAAAACGAATCTACCGCAGCTAACAGAAGATATCGGTTTGAGGAGGTTGTGTCGCGCAACAAAGGCTATGCAACAAAGGGGTGAGATGTGACATGTTGCAGAGGTTCTCGCGACGGAGCTGAGCAACATTGTTGTGGAATTTAAATTATTTTGATTGTTACCGGTTTGCTTGGAAAACCAAGTACACAGCAAATAATGTAGTAATCCAGCTGTGTGTAAAAGGCCTGGGTGTAAAATAAGTTTTGCATTATTTTATGCAATTTTATGTGATTTTACACCCTAAAATAGGTAGCCCATCAGAAACCTACTTGACCGAAATGTCAAGCTCATATATGCATTTATCCTTACAATTTTAAATCGGTCTGATGGCCGAGTGAGCTAAGGCGCCAGTCCTTCCTGTTGGTGCTGGGATTGAATCCCGGCGGTTGCAACTTTTTTTTGTGTTTGCAAAAATTGTACATGCAGTGTGTAATATTAAGTGTTTACTTTGACGAAGGTGATGTGCATGCTTTTGCATGCGATTTTACCATCGGATTTTTTGCTGTGTAAGTCAACTAGTGGATTGCGTGTACTATAAGAAGAGCAATTCTCTGAGAGTTCGGTCATTCGATTTTTTTGTATTTTTTAATCTGGCTGAAACTTTTTTGGTGCCTCCGGTATGCCCAAAGAAGCCATTTTGCATCATTAGTTTGTCCATATAAATTTCCATACAAATTTGGCAGCTGTCCACACAAAAATGATATATGAAAATTCAAAAATCTGTATCTTTTGAAGGAATTTTTTGATCGATTTGGTGTCTTCGGCAAAGTTGTAGGTATGGATAAGGACTACACTGAAAAAAATGATACACGTTAAAAAAATTTGTGATTTTTAATTTAACTTTTTGTCACTAAAACTTGATTTGCAAAAAAAACACTATTTTTATTTTTTTTTATATGTTTTAGGGGACAACTTTTCACAAATTTCCAGGTTGTGCAAAAAATCTTTGACCGAGTTATGAATTTTCGAAAAAATCGAAATATTGATCGCAAAAAAATGTCAACTTCATTTTTCGATGTAAAATCAAATTTGCAATGAAAAAGTACTTTGGTGAAATTTTCATAAAGTGCACCGTTTTCAAGTTATAGTCATTTTTAGGTAAACTTTTTGAAAATAGTAGCAGTTTTCCATTTTTTTAATTAGCGCACATGTTTGCCCACTTCTGAAAAAAATATTTTTGAAAGGCTGAGAAAATTCTCTATATTTTGCTTTTTTGAACTTTGTTGATACGACCTTTAGTTGCTGAGATATTGCCATTCAAAGGTTTAAAAAGCAGTAAAATTGATGTTTTTGACCTTTTCTAACGTCGATATCTCAGCAACTAATGGTCCGATTTTCAATGCTAAAACATGAAACATTCGTGAAATTTTCCGATCTTTTCGAAAAAAATATTTTTATTTTTTGTTATCAAGACTAACATTTCAAAAAGGCGTAATATTGAATGTTTGACCCTTTTGAAATGTTAGTTTTGATTTGAAAATTTTAAAAATATTGTTTTCGGACAGATCGGAAAATTTCACGAATGTTAGGAGATACATGGTTTTTAGAGTCTACTATCCATTTTTTTTTTATTTTGTCTGGTTTTAAATAAGCAAACCGTGAACTGTTATGTTTTTTTGCCTTTTTTATTTTTTGGCCAATAAAAATGTATGGTTAAACCTTTAAAAATATTTGAAAGTACTTTTTTAAATTAGTTTTTTTTTAGATGCTCCCATTTAGAAGCAAGATACGATTGTTGAGAGTAGAAATATCATCATCGATAGTTGTAGTCATGAAAAGTTTATATTACAGTTCTGTACCATTCTGTACCATTAGGTCAGCGGTTGGAATGCCCCAACCAGTTTCGCAAACATTAGCAAACCGTTAACAATCCAGCCGCAACACCATTCTGACTCCCATTCGAGAGGAATCCTATGAGGCAACAGTAGTTGCTGTTATGTAAACGAAGTGCGTGCACACACACACCCAATACCTGTCCTGTCCCGGTCCACGCGGAAGAGGTCGCAGGACAAGTTGTCAATTGTTTACCTTTCCTCGGGGCACACCACACGGAGGACAGGCCCTTTTGTTGAAGAGGTGTGCAAACTATCGGACCGCGCGTGGACAACCCCGCCGTTTTCTAGGGCTCTTCGACAGCCCCCAAGACGACGAATGGGTGATCAAGTCCGAGATAAACGACCCAACTCTGCACGACGAAAGGGAGGGTCTCCTCATCGCACAGACACACACCATTAGTAATAAGGGAGTAAGGCACGACACAAAGTGTGCATAAATACGACTCTCACTTTCGGTAAGCCTCTTCTCGCCGTGGAAATGCGCGGGGGGTGGAACTAGATAACGTAATGACGTGTAAGTGAGGGTTTGTTTACGTTTGTGCAGCAGCACACTTGTGCAGATTATGCATGCGCAGAGTGCGGGCTGTTTTTGTTTTAGGCGATGGAATTTATGGCTCTTTTATGCTTAGTCCGGCACGCCCCCACTCGTGTTTTTTTTTTTTTTTTGTTTTTGTGTGCACAATGTATTTTTTTCTGCGATGGGTGCTCTTCTGGGAACGGACGAACGGAGGTGTGCTTTTATGTGCCCTTAAGCACGATCGACGAGGGCGAATTTGAGGGCACTCGAAGGGTTTGATGGGTTACTAATTTAGGCAATGCGGCTGAAGTTTGGTATGGCGATTGTTCACGCTCCATACAAAAAAGATTTTTTTTGTATGGACAATTGTCAACGTGGGGGAGGGGGGGGGGGGGTTGAGATTTCTAAAAATGTGTCCACGTGGTTTGTGGATGGTCCCATTAAGAAATTACGAGAGTATCGTATCGTATTTTTACTTATCCATCTTCCTTAGACGAGAAACATTACTCTGAAAAAAATGGCTTAGCAATTTAACAATAACAGAAGCTCAGCGTTCCACAATACTTGGGTACTAAAATAACAATTATGATTTTATTGATGCTTTCAACCAATAAAGTCAAGTGCGTGTCGCATTCATGCTAAAAATATCCCATAAAGTTGAATAAAACTTTACAATCGTTCAGAAGTGAAGCATGCCACCACACCACACCAAGCAGCAATAAACAAACCATTTGTGGCCGCAGCGTACGAATCATGTCGGAAGTCGAGTGTGACGTGCCGCCACCGATCGTATCCGCGATGATTCCAGGGTGGCGGGGTGACACCAGGGCTTGTCTTAATGACTCATTTGCGGGAAATGCACGCAGTTGTTGGAGTTTTACGGTTCAATCGTTCTGGGTCGATCGATTAAAGCGTTAAGTGGCCTCTTCTTGTTACACCAGCGCAAACAATGCGTTTTCCAAGAAAGTGTGGCTTTAACTAAGTAAGTAATCCATTACGTCCATTAGCGCTCAATCGATGGATGTGTTAAGCAAGCGATCCATTTTTCATCACAAGTAGATTTTGAGAATATGTCACGGTCACCTGCCAACAGGAGGGTGCCACCCCAATTCGGCATATCTCAATTGCACAATATATTTGTAGGTCTCTTTATCCAATTACATGCCCCAGAGCCCGAGTGTAAAACACGAACAGTACAAGTGTTCATGGGTCGCGTACATCACTCCGAAAAAATCTCCATACCAGTACTGGGGTACTAACGCTCGTGCTACCTACAATTTTGTAACGAGATTATTTTGACACCTACACAAAAAGGTCTTGTACCTTGAACGGTATACATGGGGGAGATCTGGGTGTAACCTTAAGCTTCTTAGCTTGGCCGCAAGATCGCGATGTGAATTGTGTATGTCTCTCTCGTTTAGCCGTTGCTAAGCCACGCGGAGATATGTCCACCGAGATTCCAGCGATCGTGGGTACACTGTAAAAAATAAGTTATGTAAAACGTATTTTTGAAACATTCATGATAGATACCTCACTTTTTTAGGAAAATGTAGTAACAAAAATAATTAGAAAATAATTTCAGACATTTTTTTCCGTGTATACCGTCATCGTGGATCGCCGTGCATATTTACACTGATCACGCACGCACCTTTGCGCCGTCGTTGGCAGGCAGGGCGTGAGGTCAACAATTGGTCGGTAGCGACATGCAGCAAATAAATTGTTGAACAAACCAACACAAACTGGGATGAAGATGTCAATTGAGCTTTTTTGGGGGTTGAAAGCAACAGGTGTCTTAATGACTATTTTTTCTTATGAACATTGCTTGCAATATCTCAAAATTTGACATAAACTGGTAGGAAAAAGATCTTCAAAATCAATTTCAATTTAAAGCATCACAATTTACTTAACAAAGTTCAATCGAAACCAGACCCCGAACACAAGTTGACGTTAAAATGTCACTGCTATTGTCGCTTGATTCAATTAAAAATTTAACACATTTTCCTCCTCCTTCATACAATGTATATTTGTCTCAATGAGGGTTTATTGGTGAACGCGCGTCGCTTGTCCCGGAACTGAACCCCGCGGGAAGTGACACAGGCGAGTCTCAATCAATCGTCACATTGATGATGTGTCTCTGGTCTGGATATATGAGAAGCATATTCTCCCCTAACCATATGCTGGTTGTTGTTTGATGAGCATCATCGCTCGTTATTCGAGGAAATCTTGTGCCTTTCAAGGCAGAGTTAACACTGTGCCATGGCTGAGTATCGAATGTAGCCGTCTGCTGGGAGGAAAAAAAAAGTGGCGTTTTAATGAATCTGATTAGGATTCTGAGTTCTAGGCGTCTGATACATTGTTATGTATTTTAACTGTTTCTCGGTAGCATAAAACATTTTAGTTTTGATATTGAATTTATAGTTATTGTAAATTGCGTTTTGGTCTGTAACTCGCAGCTGGATTACTACTTTTTTGCTTTTAAAAAAATTGAGCAAAAATCGCGTTTTTCAAAAATGTCCTACTAAATCCGAGAACCTACACATAGAGGATTCTGTGAACGGATCACATTTAACAGAATCTACACAAGAGGAAGGATGCGTGGACATACCGTACTAAACGCTCCAATTTATTGTTTCACCAGATAAAAGATTTGTTAAATGCATATCTTGGTAGCCCTTCATATTTTGTTGGATTGGTTTTATGTTTTGGTTACTAACGATTAGTTGGTGCACACTTTGATAGTTCTTTTTTTTATTACAACTTCCGAGATCTTTTTTGCCTTTCTCACTGAAGTAAGGCTATAATTCTGTTTTAAAAATTAAAATGAACTTTTAACAGAAAGCTCGCAGACCCACCTTTTGACTCAGAATTCAAAACTGAACAAATTTCTATCTGCCTGTGTGTATGCGTGTAAATGTGTAACCAACATTATCACTCAATGTACCATGCTTCTCCATCGTAATGAAATCGCAATACATTTAGCTGGAGACGCATGGTGATTTACATTCAATTAATGTAGCAAATTCCAATATTTTATTCTTTTCAAAAAAAATCTCAGAATTCTGTAAATGTATATTTACGATTGTTGGATTTTTACGTAAACCATCTTGAAAAATCATTATCATTTTGGTCTGGATATTCATTTTAGAATTAAATATCGTTCGAATAATTTCGTTACAAAAAATCATTTTATTTTGTTACCCTACCGAACAATCGACAAATGTGTCCCCTCCCCAAGTAACAATAAAACATCATTCAACCTGCTACGCCGGCAGCATCAGAACATCAGAGGTTATGACAGTCCATAATTGCAACTGGAACAAGAACATGACAGAGTGGGGCAGACAATAAAAATAACGCAGAGCGCGAGAGAGATATCCATCAGCCAAGAATCTATACTTGGACGTCGCATTCGCGTTCGCGTTCGTTATTTATTGAATATGTTGGAGCCGGAGCCTCAACTTCTTTGGAACTTTATGGAATCGCACGCGATGCAGCTGCGTTCGAGGGAGGCCGCAGGTGGCGCTCTCGCAAAAAGGGATTGAATTACTGCACTCTTGATTCATTTTTATTTATTATTATTAGCCACTGGCAGTGCTGCCAGTTTTTATTGCTAAATTGATTCCTTTTTCTGCATCTCTTTCACACACAAACAAACGCACGTTATTGGCTGTCATTGTGCCCATTCAAACATTTAGTCGAACATTAATGAAACGATCACGATGCGGTTATTCGCCGTAATGGAAGTGACACGATTTTTCCGGACTCCGCCGCAGTCTGAGCGATGGCCGCCGCGTTGACCTTGCGTGCAACTTTGAGCGCGCCACAAAAAAAGGGGATGTCGCGCGAAATCTTGTGAAGGATAAACACGTTCTATTTAATTAAACTGCGCATATTTGCCAAGCTTGTGTGGTGTTTAGCCTTTTAGCCGACCGATGCCGATGGTTGATTAGCGAATAATTTGCTGATAATAACCCGTCAAATCTAATCAAGTCAATCGGCTACCGATAATCGGTTCGCTAGTAGAGTGGTCTCCCCTCGATCGGAAAACGACATTATTGTTAACATGTTTTGCGTAAGTGCGGGGCCCTTTGGGGATTTAATTGCAGCAACAAACTGGATCAATTAGACCTCGAACCTGAGTCTCTGTGTATGTCAGTTCAGCGCGGTGCCGGCAAATAGAGTTAATCAGTCGGCGATTGATGGTTTGCGTAATGTCGCACTTTGATTGAGCTTAAGCTATGTAAATAAATAAAATACGCCTCGTTTAAATCAATTCCTTGCTTGTTGTTAAAAGTAATTATGACCCATTTCCGTACACCATTTGCTCAAAGACTAGCTTAAGAGCGTTAAAAATGTCATCAATATATGCAAATTATGAGGAATTTTTAAAATTATTAAAATTCTTAAAATTATTAAAATTCTTAAAATTCTTAAAATTCTTAAAATTCTTAAAATTCCTCAAATTCTTAAAATTCTTAAAATTCTTAAAATTCTTAAAATTCTTAAAATTCTTAAAATTCTTAAAATTCTTAAAATTCTTAAAATTCTTAAAATTCTTAAAATTCTTAAAATTCTGAAAATTCTTAAAATTCTTAAAATTCTTAAAATTCTTAAAATTCTTAAAATTCTTAAAATTCTTAAAATTCTTAAAATTCTTAAAATTCTTAAAATTCTTAAAATTCTTAAAATTCTTAAAATTCTTAAAATTCTTAATATTTTTAAAATTCTTAAAATTTTTAAAATTCTTAAAATTCTTAAAATTTTTAAAATTCTTAAAATTCTAAAAATTCTTAAAATTCAACAACAAAAAATAATCACAACTGCATAAATCTACAAATAAATTAAACTTCACAGGGGTTAACTCATATCGATTGTTTTTACACTATCGGACACCATCAGACAAACAAATTATTAGTGTCATGTGGTGATTTGATATCGCGCAATCTTTTCTTCCTCTCGCCCTTAGTGGCTATTGACCACGCATGGCATTTATACTGTGTTGTTATTGTTTGTTTTGACTCAACGCAAGCTTGGAGTATCACTGTGGCGCGAAATTCACAAAATATCACTGTTTCAAGCTTGTGATTTTGTCCCGTGAACGCATCATCGCATCACTGAATGTTTGTTTGTGATTTACAATGTTTATCTGTAGCCACTACACGCCAGCGAATCGATGTCAAGTGGTCATGATCGTATCACTCGGTCGAACCCTTTACCCCTCTTTCACCGTGGATAGTGTCAGAAGAAGTGTGAATGAATCTGATGCCGCCGCCGCCACCATGCGAAACGAATTCAATGATTTATTTATGTTCCATTGACTCGCATACGACGCGGTATCTCTCTGGGCAGCTGGAGTTTCTGTTGTAGATCACGCCATTTGATTAGGACACGGCTATCTCGGCCGCCGGGTTTGGCACCCTTCCCCTACATTTGTCAGTGGGCTTGTTAAAAAAATATCATTCATTCAATTTGACCAGACTCCAAAGGGTCTAGAGCGTTGGCCGCTGTAATAATATTTTTGTTTTCACTTTCACAGATTTCCAAACAGACACGATTGGCTAGAAACCAGAAGAGCCATGACGAACGACAGCAACGGCACCACCGTCACCACGGGTAAATCGGCCAAAATGGACTCCCGGATCGGGCTGGAGTACATCGTGGAGAACAGCGACTACGTCAACAAGCTGGGTCTCGCCCTGGACACGAGCAACGCGACCGTCAAGAAGCAAGTGTTTGAACTGCTGTCCGCACTCTGCGCCTACAGCTCCAACGGGTACAAACGGGCCATCGAAACGCTCGAGTACTACAAGGTACGTTCGACCTTGGCGCAAGCCCTGTTAGTTTGAAACCCTGTAATTTCACTGTTATTTCGTTATTTTCCTCTCGTTTCATGAGCACAGAACATCAAAGGCGAACGGTACAGGCTCAACCTGGTCATCGTGGAGCTGGACAAAGCCCCCTCCGTGGAGTACCAGATCGCACTGCTGGCGTTCATCAACTGTGTGATAATATCGGCGGCCACACTGCAGGATCGGATACGAATGCGAAATGAGTTTATAGGTGAGTGGTATGGGTTTGGTGTTACATTAAAATAGTTTTAAAAAATGTGTTTTTCAAAAATGCAAAACTTTTAAAAGGAAATCTTTTTCCAAGATACAGAATACAGATTTTCAAATATTTACATACCATTTTGTATGGACAGTGTCTAAATATGTGTAAAGACTTGTAAGGACAAACCAATTATGCAAAATCTTCGATATCCTTTCTAGCTCGATGAATCCCTTTCTCGATGGTCCTTTTTATTTAAATTTGCGGTAGTTGTCGTTTTGCGATACGGAGGTTTATGGAGAGTTTGACATTCATTTGTTTTGTTTACATAGCCGGAACATTAGTTCCCATTATATCGGTTATCAAAAAACTTATTGAGCTTATTGAGCAACGCTGAGAAAATTTCATTTTTCATCTTCTTTACATGACCGTATCTTTACAACCAAAGATCGAATCAACAACGTTAAAAAACACAAAATAAAGGCTTTTTCAAAAATATTTTTGTCAAAAATGCATCAGCTCCAGCATTTTTTTAAGAAAAAAGTTGCACTTAATCAAAATTTCACTTAAGAAATGTTTTGATTGCAAAATAAATTGTACATAAAAAATACATTAACTTTTTTATACATTTTTAGATTTTTTTTTTCAAATTTCTGAAAAGATGGCATTTTCTGTCATCTTAATCATTCTTTAAAAAAAAAGAACAGGTGTTTTAAGAAAATATCTTTTTATAAAAGCCGAGTTTTCCGCGAGCTTGATAGTTTAAGTGGTAAGTGTTAAAAAAAATTTACATTCAAATTTGAAGCCAATATTTAAATTTTTTAAAGCAAAAAGTATTAAAAAATGGTTTACAATGTATAAAATATTCCCACTACAAAAAATTTACTAAATGTCAATAAATTTATGAAAAAAAAATCTTAGCTTTTATCTATTTTTCAATTTGTGGTCCCAAAATAAAAATTTGCTAAGAGTCCAAAAGTTATATAATGTAATTTAAATAGTTTATCAATCCAATTTGCAATGGCACAAGAAAAAAATACGTAAAATTTCTACAAAATGCTGAAGGGAGATTAAGTCATTCCGAAAACAAATGAGATTGTTCAAAAGTAATCAAAAAAAAAGGTAAAAGTCTTGAAATACATTGAGAAAGCTCAGCGAGATACATACAAAGTGTATGATATATGTAATTAGGTTTTTTTTGTGTCAATTGGAAGATCGAAAAATAGAAACATATTATTACAGTAGTACCTCTGTAAAAAATACCTTATGAAACAAAATAAAACAGCACAGCTTTATTGGACTCCGCAAAGTCGAAAGATTTTTTTCTATGGAATCGATAGAAGTGCTTGGTTTCTAGAACGTTTCGTAATTTCTTTGCATTGATAGCGTATGTCAGAATGTTTTTTTTTTTAATTTTACCTCTAATATTGTTTAAATTAACATCTGGCATAAGCTAGGAAAAAATATCTGTAATCCCAAAAAAATATCAAACCGGCGATAGTTATATCTAGCTTACTAAGTCCACGTCCCAACCCGCACGGCCAACCTGTTCAGTTGTTTTGCAATCATACGTTTTCAAAATTTCTAAGTATTGGCGAACATTTATTTTTACGATAAAAAATGTTTTTGCTGTGCAGAACATAGTAATTTTGTAAAAGTTCAAAATATTTATAAACGATTATGCATTATGAGTATCAAACGAAACGAAATTTTGTATGCTTTTTTACTCTATTAGTTTTTTTATTGTAAAATTATAAAATTTCCATATAATACCGTATTTTTTCGAAAATACTCAAGATTTCAAAATTTACAATATGGGTGTCAAACGAAACGAAATTTTGTATACCTTTTTACATTACAGTTTTTTCATAAAATACTAAAATTTACCAATTTTTTATTATCGATATCAAACGAAGCGAATTTTTGTTTGTTTATTTTCACTTGATTAAAGTTATTTTTTGAAAATTCTAAAATTTCCACGAAATGCTGTATTTTGTCCAAAATACTCAAATTTTCAAAATCCAACAAATGCTTTCAAAATTATGCTACGTTTGATACCCATATTGCAAATTATGATAATTTGAGTACCGTCAGTGGGGGTGACTATGGGTTAAAAAACGATACACCTCTCGAAATTTCTGAGTAACAAAACAATTTAAATAACATCGAAAATCTTTCAACGTAGATTTGTTCTTAGATAGTTTACTAACATTTTCACAAAATATGGTGGATTTTGATGAACACTATCTTAAATGCCAATTGTTTGAAAATTGACCAAATCTAACCCCTTAGAGGGGGTGACATTGGGTCAAATGAAACTAAAATGATGCTCAAATACAACGATATGGTAAAAACAAGTCATCCAACAGCGTTTCTTGTCCGAGGGAATCGTATTGACACGCTACAATGTTTGAAGTGGAGATTTTCAAACATTTGGGTAGTTTTCGAGAAATTCTAGCAAAAATATTAGAAAAATGATTTTTCGAGAGGTCATTTTTGGCCAAAAACGTACCCCAACTTTAGACATCAAATCAAGACTTTTTAACGTTGCTTTCAAAATGTGAAGCTGTGTAATTTATATTGAGATATTTCCTTTATTTACCTCCATTCATCAGACGTCGCAATGTTATGCGTTCCTGTCTAGGGTCTACTCACAACAGTCCATTCATTATTTGTTCTGTTCTGTGAATAGAGTCTACGTCGCCGCCGCCGGACTGTCTATAGCGGATCGGCGTAGAAATAGCGGATCGTTCGACCATTTCGAAGAATATTTGCCGTGCCGATTTGCACTGCACGCAAGACTTCTCGGAGTTGGCCTCGACGTTATTTCAAACGGAAACCCATTGACACTTCTGGTTAGCCTCGTCAAACTGGGCAGCTAATTTCGTATTCGGTTGCTGTTTTGTAAATATTTTCAACTTTAAAGTTTGCTGTTAGAATTTGCCTTGCAATCAATCCGCTCAGACAAATCAATTTTTCAAACAGAGTCTTTAAGCGTGGAATGCTGCAGCAATTAATCAATGAAAAATATTTTTCATTTGATTGCATCTCAATGCAGCCAAGAAGCCACATTCTCAAAATTCTCGTACGTGTGCATCGTTAATATTCCAGACATGTTTCCTCACTTCACCTTGCACGCAGAATGCAGAATCTAGTGTTATTTGTTTGATAAATTGATTAAATTTCCGACGAAACGCACCCCACACCGGTATCGGTAAGAGTAAAAAGGAGGCTGAAGGCATTTGGCACACCACTGCCACCGCCTGCTGTGGTTGCAGGTGGTGGCGCCCCTCGTAGTTGAGTGTTCCAAAGTGAAAAATTGCCAACAAGACATTAAAGTATGTTCAAGACCTCTGGTGCGGCTGCTGCAGTACCTACAACCCAGGAGGTGGTCTCTGCCACGGTGGCGACGCCACAAATTGCGCCACATTAGTGGTCTCCGCGGAGTATTCGCTCCTCCTTCTGTGTTTGGGGGTTCTACAACAGTCTACCTGTCGAGCTATAAGCTAGAGGAATGCTGCGCCATATATCTTGCGCCCAAGTCAACTTAGTGGCAGCTCGCGGGGACGAGAATTTGATTGTAATCGACCTCCTCCCGTTCTGGGGGCAGTCACTCAATGCAGTCGATGTCGCGGAAAGGATTAATCTGTCGCGTTTTGACGTGATCTATGTGGTAGATCTTAATTGCTAATGTAGCTATATCGCATAAAAAGCTGTTTAGCAACGTTTAGCTGAATTTATATTGCTAAACTGATTTCTCCAGAAACGCTCAATTTGTTTTGATTCAACAGCCCGGAAAGGTTTGCGCACGCTCGTTTTATTACTAAACTGACCAGAATCTTATCACTGACTGGGTCAGAATGATAGCTTTGAGTCGTTTGAAGCA
The DNA here is from genome assembly GCF_015732765.1 of Culex quinquefasciatus. Taxonomy (NCBI): domain Eukaryota; kingdom Metazoa; phylum Arthropoda; class Insecta; order Diptera; family Culicidae; genus Culex; species Culex quinquefasciatus. Next base: position 2,743,693 of record NC_051863.1, on the reverse strand, counting down.
GCCGCGGGCGTGTCGCACTTAGCGATTTTATTGTGCGGAGCTGTCTCCAACGCGCTAATTGACTTGAGGCCAAAACAAAACGGATTGTGAATAGTGAGCGGATTCGCTTTACAGATAAGTGAGATTAGTAGGAGCCTGAATTGAAATTATATTTAGATCTGTTCCTTAACAATGGCTGACGAAATCTTATCGAGAAATGGAATCGAAATAGACTTTTCGATGCGAGTCTCATTTTTGTTATGAAAAACTTTTTTTAATATTCCAGAAAGTTTTGTTTTAAAACGGATTCACAGCCGGAACAGAAAAAGCTGCGATTCCGAATAATCAACAAAAACAAAAGAATGATCAGTCACAATTCAATCACAGGTCGATGATTTCCACCACTTCAATCATCATCATCATCATCATCACGTTTCTCGTCAAGCACCAACCGGGCGTCCTTAACAAGGTCGCTTCGATAAAAAATAAAACAAATTCATATACACTTCACACAGTCACCTCAATGAGCGTGGGTGTAGTAAAGTCTACCCAAATAAGAAAAAAAAAAACACTTTTTCTTTGTTATCATTTTTTGAGTGGCGCAGTTTGTTCGCAACCGGGTGATAAGAATTCAGCGAAAATAACCCACACGAATAAACCTACTGTCCCTTTAAGTTTTTTTTTTATTCAATCACAATATCAGTCAAACGAAAACAAAACCATTTCAAAATCATCACCCTCCCCCCTCGAAAAGTTCAAGTTCAGACCCCCAATAAAAGCGATAAACATCTTTCACTTTTGACGAGAAGGGGGGACGGCCAACCAACAGCATTTTGAAACCACCAAATCTGCATTCGACGCAGTTCAACGATCGTAAAAAAACGATAACAACAGATTGAACATAAATCACATCGCCGTACAATTCGTATGGTTAGCCGTGACGGATTGGATTTCGGTTGTGCGTAGAATTTTATAGCGGAAAAACGAAAAAAAAATCACAGCTAACTTAAATTTGTTTTTTTTTATAACTTTTAATAATTTAGCATGTTTCAGCAACTTATTTCCCATGTTAAACACATAATGTTGAAGGATAAACAGAAACACTGTAAAGAATAAGGTTTGTGAAGAAAAAAAAAGAGTTAGGGTCGATGCAGTCAAAAAATCATTACTTCTGTTATTTTTTACCAACTTTTAATAAATTTGCAGGGCATTCCGGAACTGTTAACTGAATGTAAATTTAAATTATTTGACATTTTTACTTTTGAAATAATCAATGTTTTTCGAGAACTGCTGTATAATAGCAATTCCCCACGAAAACAGCACGATTCGAAAAAAAAGTTCTCCCATCGGGCTCAAATTTTTTCTGAGGGTTCCGTATTTTTTTGTTTGACCATTAGGGTGACCTACGCCATGTTAGGATGGTCCGAAAAATTGCATTTTTTCAAAAAATTGTATCTCCGATTTTAGCTGTGTTAGACGCAAGAGAAATGTGATTAGTTTGGCTATTTGGGAAAACTTAAAATACTCTTTTGAAGGTCTCGGAACCAAAGAGCCTATGTCTGAAAATATGTTTACCTGATTCCTCGAAAAAAATTACAAAATATATCGAAAAATTGTGAAATTATGTTTTCAATACTCTGAGATACGATTTTTTGAAAATAAAAACTGGGTTTTTCGACGCAAAAATGGGAAAATGACGAAAACGGGAAAAATCGTCTTTTTTCACCATAACAGCGATAACTTGAAAATTTCAGCGGTGACCTATACATGTTAGGGTACCAAAATTTTCGTAATTTAAATACTTAACGTCAAAAAAGCCAAACTAATCACCTTTCTTTTGCGTCTAACACAGCTAAAATCGGATGAAATGGCGCGGAGATATGATTTTTTTAAAGTGGTTTTTGCGAAAATCGACGAAAATTGCCATTTTTCGGACCACCCTAACACGGCGTAGGTCACCCTAATGGTCAAACAAAAAATACGGGTCTGATTATTTCGGCCAAGGGACCCCCAGAAAAAGTTTGAGCCCGATCGGAGAACTTTTTTTTATAATCTTGCTGTTTTCGTGGGGAATTGCTGTATACATACGTTTTGGAAATTGAATCAATAGTCTTGTTCAAACCAAGTTTTTTTATGTTAAAAAAGTATACCAAATAATTCATAATTATGATCATAATTTGTAAAGCAATCTTTAGAACATATAACAAGAAATAAAGGATATTATTTGATATTTTTTAGGTTCAACAGATTTAATATTTTTTTGATTAGGTATGTTGGATTTTGGGAATCTCTGATGTAGACACTGTGAGGAAAACTCCGCTCAATTTATGCAAGCAAATGATTGACTATTTTCCAAGCTATCTGGACCCCTAGTTGGAACAAAAATTTGCTCCTCTTCTAACTCTTTTATTGAAAAAATCATCAAAGCACTTCGAAAAGCAGAAATTCAGTTGGCTAAAGCTACGAAAGTGTTGCAAAATTAGATCATTTAATTCTTCCAAATTTCCAAAAGTTTCTTCAGAAAATGATATCGAATCGGAAAATCGGTTGCGTTTTCGGTTTCTTAGGACAATTTGTTAGTGAGAATAGGTAAAATAAGTTTCTAAACTATGAATGTAAGTGTAATTGAAACAGAATTCAAAAATGTCCTGAAATTTCTAGGATTTTTAGTAGAACAAATTTCATAATAAATTTGGAGTTTTATAGTTTTGAATAATAAACAAAACAAATAGTCAGTTGATCTTGAAAATGAATATTCTGATTTGAGACAAGGTCCAATAATTTTCAAGAAAAAATATTTATTTAACATAAATCTTGAGGCAATCTTTAAAACTGTTTGAGAAATTGTAAGTAAATTAAGTCAGAAAATTTGATAGTTAATTTTATTTTTAACGTAAAAAATGGTTTCAGGTTTTTTAATGGGGTCCACAAGTGACCAATTCTGATTCCTTTTTTTAAGTTGAGAAGATTCATGTGAAATATTTAGCCCTTATGAATTGTCAGTCTTTTTTTTCCTTAAATTTTCAAAATATTTTTATCGAAAAAATACTAAAAATTTCTCCATTCGTTACTGAGATATTTGCATTAAAAAATTGGAGGGCTGTTTTGAAATTTTTTCAAAACTAAAATTTTCCTGTTTGTTTTACTTTTACCCGCTTCTTAGACAAAATTGTAAGAAATTTTGTGAACTTAACTGAAAAATAAAAATTCAAAACCCATTTTTAAGATAAATTATTCCACCTCGTACAAATTTTCTACGAATACATTTTTTTAACTTCATTGATCCAACTTATGTTTCGAAAGAGCTTAAAACGTATTATTTTGCCCTTTTGAAATATTAGGCGGTTTTTTATATTGAAAATGTTTTTTTTACTACATAATGAGAAATTTTTAAAAAGGTTTTTTTTTTCAATTCATAAATGAGTGCTAAATATACTTTTTTTTAATTTTCCATTCGTCCAGGAACCAAAAGTCAGATGTTTAAAAAAATAAAATTGTATAAGTTTTTTCTCAACCACTCGAAATAGTAGTTTATGCAACAAGTTCCAAAAAGAGGATTTTTTCAACACGAGTCGTACATTTATCCAACGAGGTTCACCGAGTTGGATAAATACGATGAGTGCTGAAAAAAACAAGTTTTGCAACTAGTTCCATACAACATTTTTTGCAATTCCAAAAAACACACACTGAGTGAAATTTTATGTCAAATTTTCATGTATTTTGCCAATAAATCGTTTAAATCAAAAAAATGTTGAAAAGTGTTACTTTTCGAAACAAGTGCTGAAAAGTTCAACTTTTCAGCACCAATTTGAGTGCTGAAAAGTAGAACTTTTCAGCATTTATTTTGAAAAGTGTTGCTATTCGATTCTGTTATTTTGGTACAGAAAAGTAGGCTATTTCGTCGTTCAAGAATGACAAAGTAGTTTCACGACGGATTTGCAAAAAAAGTACTTCATTAATTTCTTGATATTTGGCGTTATAAAACCAATATCAGGATATTTCTTTAAATTTTTAAATCGTTCTTCAAATTTGAAAAAAAATGTCCATATTTGTCCAGATCTGAAAATAGTAGTTTATGCAACAAGTTGCAAAAAGAGGATTTTTTCAGCACGAGTCGTACATTTATCCAACGAGGTTCACCGAGTTGGATAAATACGAAGAGTGCTGAAAAAATCAAGTTTTGCAACGAGTTCCATACAACATTTTTTGCAATTCCAAAAAACACACACTGAGTGAAATTTTATGTCAAATTTTCATGTATTTTGTCAATAAAACGTTTAAATCAAAAAAATGTTGAAAAGTGTTACTTTCTGAAACAAGTGCTGAAAAGTTCAACTTTTCAGCACCCATTTGAGTGCTGAAAAGTAGAACTTTTCAGCATTTATTTTGAAAAGTGTTGCTATTCGATTCTGTTATTTTGGTACAGAAAAGTAGGCTATTTCGTCGTTCAAGAACAGGAAAGTAGTTTCACGACGGAATTGCAAAAATATTTTTGCAATTCCGTCGTGAAACTACTTACTTTTCCTGTCATTCTTGAACGACGAAATAGCCTACTTTTCTGTACCAAAAATAACAGAATCGAATAGCAACACTTTTCAAAATAAATGCTGAAAAGTTCTACTTTTCAGCACTGAAATGGGTGCTGAAAAGTTGAACTTCTCAGCACTTGTTTCGAAAAGTAACACTTTTCAACATTTTTTTGATTCAAACGATTTATTGACAAAATACATGAAAATTCGACTTAAAATTTCACTCAATGAGTGTTTTTCGAAATTGCAAAAAATGTTGTATGGAACTCGTTGCAAAACTTGATTTTTTCAGCACTCGTCGTATTTATGTAAAAATGTACGACTCGTGCTGAAAAAATCCTCTTTTTGTAACTTGTTGCATAAACTACTATTTTCAGATCTGGACAAATATGGACATTTTTTTTCAAATTTGAAGAACGATTTAAAAATTTAAAGAAATATCCTGATATTGGTTTTATAACGCCAAATATCAAGAAATTAATGAAGTACTTTTTTTGCAAATCCGTCGTGAAACTACTTACTTTTCCTGTCATTCTTGAACGACGAAATAGCCTACTTTTCTGTACCAAAAATAACAGAATCGAATAGCAACACTTTTCAAAATAAATGCTGAAAAGTTCTACTTTTCAGCACTCAAATGGGTGCTGAAAAGTTGAACTTTTCAGCACTTGTTTCGAAAAGTAACACTTTTCAACATTTTTTTTGATTCAAACGATTTATTGACAAAATACATGAAAATTTGACTTAAAATTTCACTCAGTGGGTGTTGCATAAACTACTATTAGACTGCGAATAGACCGTGTACAAAAAAGTATTTTAATCTTTTGGTTCACTTGAAAAATGCAAAATGGCTTATTTGAACAAAAGAATTCGAAGGACAATGTTTCGTCGAAATAAAAATATAAAATTTCACAATACGCGAAAAAACAAATGGTAAAAGCCAGGGAATTGCTCAAAAAATCAATTACCTGTTTTAAAAGTAAGAGATCTTAAAACTTTTACCTAAGGCATTCCCAACGCTGCGGTACCAATAAGTCTGACCGCAACAGGTAATACCTACTTTTTTTCGCCCATCATCGCCTACGAGTTCAAAGTCTCACGGGACGCGTCGCCGTCGTCGTTTGAATATATGGCAAACGCAGCGCAGCGGTATGGGAACAAGTTGACGCAATTGATTTTGCAAACATGGACCTTGTGAGTTGTGATTGAAAAACAAAATCAGATAAGCCGCCGACCTAGCGGGTATCCCTCAGCTCGTCAAAGCGGGTCATTGGTGATTCCGTGTGAGCTTGCGATGATTTATTGGGGTAAAAACAATATGTGCGTCATTTTGAAGGATGTTTTTGTGCGAATTGCGTAACAAGTTCAACAACGAATGAAAACTGTTAAATTTGATTAATTAAGCATTCATTGCGTGTTTTGCATAAGTCATAAAATTCAAACCGAAATGAGTCACTCAAAAATTGCCAATATGAATCATGACACCAAGTTCAAGCGAAGAAGGTGCAGCATATTTGGTCAAGCCACCTACAGGTAGTTGCCGATGGGAGTGTGACAATTTCTTCAGGTGGATATGTTGTCCGTCCGATTTTTTGCCAATTCTCACCCACACACCGATGGACGCTCGCCCTTATCAGTAAAATCATGCTCGACTCTTATCTCTTTCAATCGGATACTCATCATCTGACGTCGTAGACAGCACCAGCACCAGTCCCTCCAGGTGAACTGGGTTGAGTGTGGCGATTTTTTCAACTTTGCTCTTATCACACTCTAGTCTTTACGCGGTACTGCAGTGACTTGGACGTGAATTATTTTTTGTTGGTGAAGTTTAGTGTATTTTGTAAGGGGGATTTTTCGAGAAGAAAAAAAACGAAGAAATGCAAATCGCGTGACACCATGACCGTAGTGCACGAGATAACCGTAACGGTTTCGTTGGACGATGTGAGCACCCTGGAAGCGGTGTCGAAAATTGGCCAATCGAAGAACATATTTTCAAGTGAGTTACCCCCCACAGGGGAGGCCAGCAACCGGCAGTGAAGAGGATAATCCCTCCCCCTTTAAGTCGGTTGTACGTGACTTTGGTGGTGTAGAACGTTACCTTGGCAAAAATGGGCACGATTTGAACTCGCAAAACCAACTAATCGAGAAACGAGAGCAACAAATTAAACGCGAAATAGTGCATAAAGTTCATCGCGCAGTGATGCTTCTGTTATTAATTAATGACCTCTCTCTGTGTGTTTCTCTCTTTTCGTCCGCAGGTTTAAATTTACTGCCAGTATTAAACAATCTCAGGTGAGTGATCTTTAGTGCTATTAGCAGCAGCGTTGTTGTGCTCCTTTGACTGGTGGATCGGTGGTGGCAGCAGTTTAGCTGCAGTACGGTACAAGTCGCGGATTAAGATTTTTCATTAACAGCTCGTAAAAAAAAACGAACGAACATAAAAGAACACTCGTAAAAAGGCTCGACTGAAACGTGAAATTTGAATAATAGGCGAAGACAAATTAAGTTTGACACAATGTATTTTAATTATCAAGAGAAAAAAAAAGTGTTGACCTTTGGATACCATTGGGCCAGCAACGTGTGGATGTGGTTAGATAAAAATGTGGAGTACCTCTGCGCACTCACTTGTTTTCCCAATATGATTGTCGACGCGATCGTGCGATAAGATTTGCCGAAACAAGCATCAGGCAAATCTGACGTAAACGTAAACACTGACTGATGAGGGTTGAGTCAAAGCAGAAGACATGCCTTTTACAACAAGTTTCCGTTTGGAATCAGATTATCTGGTTGATTCGCATCCTGTTGATACGAGCCCATCCTTTAATTAGTTTGAATCGATTTTAAAGTTGTAAATCTACGGAAACCGATCAAAATATCAAAATGTATCCACATTCAATGTTGACGATTTTGGCGCACTTTCTAGTGAGGAGTAGGCATGCGCGAGCAACACGTGCTACATCAGACATCAAGGGATGCTTTGAGAAGAATTCCCTTTCTCACCAATTTCACGCTCTTCCTTTGGAGAAGAGAATTGCTGCAGCTCTCGCGGAAAGCTCCTGCGCACGTGCTGTCACTGAGCGGAGCTTTCGCCAATAACTATATTAATAGTGCGAAATGGCACAGTGAGATCGTCGGTCTTGGTAATGCAGGGGTGCCCAACCTTTCTGATCTGATGTTTCTGAAGCAGTGGCAGGCCGGAACTAATATATGATAAAAGTTGAAGAAGTTAACACATTTTTGTTCAATTTTTATTATTGGGTTTTTTTTTAAAGAAAATAAATAAAAGAACTAGTGTTCCAAATAAGATTCCTAAATCTTGAATTTAAGTATGAAAAAAAAATATTAAAAAAAAAAACATTCAAATTTCCATGGTCGTTGCAATTTTTAAAGTTTAATTTGAATGAGACATGATAAAATTTATTCAAACGAAATTTGGATTCGAATATCCCTTTTAAAAAAACAAACTTTTTTGCGTTATTGTGCACTTTATTCAAATATTTAAAAAAATATTTTAAAATGATTTTAAACACAAGCTAAATTTAAAAAAGTCTAAAAAATATGTATTAAATCATTTTCAATTCGTTGTTTTCCAAATTCAAGGTTAATGACAAAATATATTTTGCTCTCTTATTTCATGCCTCATTGAGACATTATTATTATATTTTTAAAATATTGGCAGCGATCTATTCTCAGTATGAATAATTTGCCTTTTTAAGCTTCATTAAACAAACTTAATCATTGAAAAGTTGTTCTGGAAAAATTCATTAGCTTTTGCTTACTTATTTATTTAAAAATATAGAAAATAGAAAAAAAAACTTGGATTTGAAGTTAACACAGTAAAAACCGAAAGAAATTTAAATTTAGTGTCTTTTTGTACATTTTTGGACAACAATCTAAGATTTTTAATAAATTTCACAATTTTACGAAATGGATCATTTTGTTTTCTTGCTAAATTTTTCAGCTTGGAAATGTCGATGTAGAAATTATAAGAATTAAATTCAAACATGAAGAATGTTGTTATAATATTATAAAATTTGATCTTAAGATTATTTTTTTAATTCAGACAATCAATTTATTTATTTAATATTTTATGAACAGCCTTAAGGGCCGGTCATAGAATTATTTTGAAAAGCCGTCGCGGGCCGGATGAAATGGCTTCAAGGCCCGGATCCGGCCCGCCGGCCGGACGTTGGGCAGGCCTGTGGTAATGTATAGTTTTAGTAAATTTGCAACATGTTTGCTATAAATATTTAAATGCTTGAAAAAAAACACATACAAAAATGTTATGTAAATATTCAAAAAACCTGTAACTTTTGAAGGCAAATTCTGATCGATTTGATGTCTTGGGCAAAATTGTAGGTACAGTCCAGACTCGATTATCCGAAGGCCTTTTCGAAATTTCACTTCGGATAATCGAATCACAAAACAAAAATCTCTGTCCTTTTTTTGATTGTTGAGATTCATACTAAACCATATTTTACCCCTAGGTGCGAAAGTTCTAAAGTGATTCATTTTTTTTTAATTCGAGATTGCCGTTAAAAAGCGGTGATGATTTTTTGTTAAGATGCATTTTTAATTAAATAGGCAATCAATCTTTTAAATTCTTGCGAAAATTGGGTCGCAGAACTCAATTTTGATGTTTGAAGCATGAAAATAAAAAAAACGTTTCATGGATCGATTATTCGAAGCCCCATACAAAGCTTCGGATAAACGAACTTCGGATAATCGAAACTTCGGATAATCGAGTCTGGACTGTAGTTGAAAAATCGGTAAACCATCTGTCAAAATGAACAAAATTTTACCGAATTTCAGTAAGTTTTTACCGAATTCGGTAATTTTCAGTTTACCGAACTGTTTAATTTTTTACTTTACCGAATAAGGTAAAATAATCTAAGTGTGTATGTTTTAATTTTTTTTCGTAAATATGTTTTAGGGGTAAAAACCGCATCTTTTGAGCCATGGAAAAGTATGGACAATATTTTTTATAAAAAAAAATATTTTGGAAAAAATATAAATTTTAGTATTTTTTACTTCTGTTTTTTAAATGTAAAATAAAAGTTGTAATTGAAAATTACTTTATACATTATTTGATAACATATATTTTGGGAAATTGAATTTTGTGAAAAAGTTGGTTTAAAAATCGGCAAAAATATGTTTAAGCCAAATAAAAAAAATACAAAAAAATTGTTGAAATCAACTGATTTCGTAGAGAATCACTGAGAAGATATTTTTTCAAGAATTTGGTAAAGTTAAACAAATTCTAACCTAAAAAAATAAGGAAGAAATGTAAATTTAAAAAAAGCCTTAAATGAAAGTACTTTTATCGAACATAGAATTAACCAAAATAAAAAAAATAGTAACAGATTCTGACTTTTGTTTTTATTGAAAATAAGGAAAATTGTTCGATTTTTACTGAAAATTTAATTTTTAGCGGAGTAGCAATGAGCTTTAGACCCTAAAGTAAGGCGCAAAAATACAATTTTAATTTTAAAAGGCATATTGCGAAGCTTTAGTTTTTAATGTTTCAACATTTAAATGGACACATGAGCTGAAAACTGTTTTTAGATTAAATTTTGAAAAATATTTGCAACCAACCAAACATGCTCTAAATTGGGTTTGAAATGTGGAAAATTAAAATCTTATAAAAAGCTGAGCCTTTTTGGACCTCCTTTATGGAGGAATCTGCACATATTTTTGAGATTCAGAAATTCATACATTTTAAACTTTATAATGTTGTTGTAAAAAACATTCAGGAATTAGGAAAAGCTAGAATAAAAGAATATTAAGTCATCAAATTATAATAAAGTTGAAATTGCATGCCATGGTGTCGAAGTTTGAATGAAAATAGTATTTTAAAATGCATTTTACACTTGCTCAGATGTTTTGCAATAATTAGATTTCAAAATATCTATGTTATGAGGAAACTTTTTGCTGTCTGTACATTGGAATTCCACAGAAATTGAAAATATTTTTGATCAATCCCAGACATGCTGCTTGTGAAAACATATTTTTTGCCTACTGATTTTTCGGCCCGATTTTGAAGGGGGGAGGACGACATATACTTTGAAAAATATTTGCAACGTCCTTAGTTAATATTAGATATTCGATGAAATGCTGTGGAATGTATGAATTACATTGTTAAGCACATTCCACTGTTTTCCGCAAGTTTCTCAAGTAGACGAATACTTAATCTGGCTGATCATTAGCAACACAGTACTTAATTCGCACTAGGCAAAAAGTCAATCTCTGATTTTTGGTGATTAATGCATTTGTTGAAAACACGGTCAAATTTGACCCCAGAAAAGTACATTTTTTTCAAAACATTTTCTAAGTCACATGACACAATTAAAATCATCAACCCCAAGTTTTTACTAAAAATTTACGTGATCTTCCATGTAATGCTTACTTACATGGAGAAAAATCAGTTTCTCAAATCATGAGCAAGCGGGTAATAAGTTCGGAACGGAACGAACAGTGTGTTCAAATTTCATACGTACGATTTTCAAAAAACAATTTGAGCATTTTTCTTGCGGATCCGAATTTCATAAATTGAGGAACTGATTTTTCTCTGTATATAAAAAATGTTAAATTGGTTTAAAAATAGATTTTTAAAGATTATTTTTGAGGCGGTGTTGGGTCTTAGTCTGCCTGTGTGGATCAATCGGACCGCGCACTGGACTCACAATCCAGAGGTCGCTGGTTCGAATCCCGAGGCGGACGCAAAAATTCTAAGTGTAAATATAGGTATTCGGTGCCCTCTCCCCGTGCCATACTTTCCCACTTAGGAGACCCGGGAGGCGGAGTCTTGTCGCAAAAAGAACGATACACACCTGTGGAACCGTTGACAAAACCGCAAGGTTTAAGAGGGCCACATTATAAGGTGTTACGTCGATTCCGTTCCGTTGGGTCTTAGAGGACTTACAACCTTTTTTTTTAATAATGTTGTTGTTGTCTTCTTCTTGAACTCTGAAGAAGACAACAACAACATTATTAAAAAAAAAAGGTGGTAAGTCCTCTAGAGTTTATTTTAAAGGTCCTATAAATACAATTTTTAATTTTTGCTTGTTTTGGGTGTAAGGGACCTTTAAAAAAAACTCCAGAAATTTCTGATTGAAGTTTAAAAGGTTTGAACAAGTTTAGCCTGAAGAGTCAAACCATCATGCTTCTCCATCATGGAATAATTCAATGGAAACGCATGGTAGTTTATAATAAGTTGAACCAATTTTTTGTCGATTGGTGTTCATTCTACAAACCCAAACTCCCATTGTGACAGTCGCCCTCAGAACCGTGTGCCCTCCACACACGCGGACCACGATAAAAACACGCACACACTATTCTCGTGCATTTTTGCTCACAGTCAGTGGAATAGTGCCTCAATTCAGCAGCTTGGAATAGTTTTTCACAAGACGAGCACGACGACGCGACGAGATAGGCTCCCCACAAGAATATGACTTCTGCAGTAAGGAAAAAAGTTGACTAGCCCTCTTTCTTTCCTTTTTTTTCCACTTTGTGCGAATTTGGATTTTGATCGACTCTGAAGGAGGAAGAAATCAATTTCGTGTGTGAGGTGAATCAATTGCTGTCTGGCAAGCCGTCAATAGTGCGAGTTAAATAACCCTATTTCTGCTCCTCTAGGGCTAGGATTAGTCGGTGCTTAGTCGCTGTGAGTGGTGGGGGGGCTTGAAGCCATGTGCTCGTCCTAGTAAGAAGGTGGAAAAGGGGGTCGATCGAAGGGGATTAGTGCTGCTGCTGGAAAATGCTCGTAAAGTGTTGTAATCCTGTTGTGCAAATATTAGCACAGTACATTCGTCGTCGGCGGTGGATTTAAGGCTCACTCGAGGCGAGGGGTTTTCGGTGGAATTATGCCAAATTCGGCACCTTCGCACAAGTCTATCAATATTTATTGCAATCTTTATCCCATAGTGGTGACGTTTTTGATAGCCTAGCCAGAGGGCACAGTTTTTCGACTTTTCCTCCATTCTTTGGGGTGGCATTTTCACTCTCTCTTCTGAGTCTCTGCTGTGGGAGTGGGGGGATGGTGGTGGTGGAATTGCCGGCGGCAGCAGCACCATAAAACGAGCAAACACAGACGAACAGGAAAAAAAACTGGAACGAAACAGAAACATCATCGCCACCACCATCACCGCTACCGCCAGGCCAACAACAAAACTATGAACATCGTCCAAGAGCTGAGCGAGCTGTGCCGGAAAAAGCTCTCCAGTCTCGGCGTACGCTTTTCCAGCAGTTGAGAGCGAACTTTGCGTGATTTGTGGTAAAATAATCTCCTCCTTAGTATATTAGAGCTGTAGAGCACCACCATCCACCGTCAAATTAGAAGCAAGGTTGGAGTTGAAAATTTCGCACATTCGTCGCTTGCCATAAAACCGAAAATGATAATATCCTCAAAAACTCACACCAACTCTCTTTTAATTTTGTTTGTGCAGGCGAATCGCCAGTAACGTGCCGGACATCGGAGTGCAAATTGACGTGTTTGACGAGCAGCGAGAATGCGACGAATCGCAGAGCCTGCAAGGGCCGGACGGAATAAATTTAAACTCACATCTTGATGTCTTCTACGCGATTCTGCGACAGGTGAGGCGTCGTTTGAAGTTGTGCCGACACTCTGTGTGTGCAATGAATATCCAATTCAGATTTGTGGGTTGTGGGTGGGTTTGATGAGCAGTGACGATGAATTTTGATGTTTGGTGTGGCGAATCAATAACTTCTCTCTCTACGTCTTTTCGTACAGGTCGCCGGCACTCCGCAGGAGATTCCCTTTCTCAGCATCCTGCAGCATCTGCTCCAGATCGATCCGAAGGAACCGATCAGCGACATCGTGTGGGACACGGCCGAAACGCTAGTGCACCGCGCCACCCTGCTCGAGGATAAGGAAGCGTCCGTGCGGCTGCTGCGTTCGCCCAGCATACAAAAGTTTGCCTGTCCGCACTGTCGGAGCGACATCACCAGCCCAACCCGGAGGCAGTCCGTTGGTGCGCCCCTCACACCCGGACCGGCCGCCACCGGCAGTAGTCACACGACGGCGACGACGATTCCGGCAGCACCAGCACCACCTCCGCCGCCTCCACCACCCAACTTGGCACCGCCTCCCCCACCACCACCACCCTGTGCACCCCCGCCTCCACCCCCACTCATGGCTGGTGGCCCGGCAGCCTCCCGCGGCGGAGGGCCACCCGTTCCACCCGCACCCCCCGCCCCAAACCTCCTCTCCGTCAAGGCCAATGAACTCGCCCGGCCAAAAACGCCCGAAGCCCCAGTCGAGGTCATCAAACCGCTGCCCCAGCAAGAGACCCCAGTCCCCCGAGCTAAAATGAAGACCATCAACTGGAACAAAATCCCGCACCAAAAAGTCTTCGGCAAACCCAACATCTGGTCCATCGTGGCCGACTCCCACCAGGACAGCCCGATGGCCGACCTCAACTGGGACGAAATGGAGGGCCTGTTCTGCCTGCAGCAAACCCAAGGTTCCCCCAAACTCGGCCGGGAAAACAGCGGCTCCGACAACACGCTCGAACGAAAATCACGCAAAGATAACGAAATCACCCTGCTCGACGGCAAGCGCAGCCTCAACGTCAACATCTTCCTGAAGCAGTTCCGCACCTCGAACGAGGACATCATCCAGCTGATCCGGAACGGCGAACACGAGGACATTGGCGCCGAGAAGCTGCGCGGCCTGCTCAAGATCCTGCCCGAGGTCGACGAGCTCGAGATGCTCAAAGCGTTTGACGGCGACAATAATAGACTAGGAAACGCGGAAAAGTTTCTGCTGCAATTGATACAAGTGCCTAAGTGAGTATTTCTTGAGTAAACAAACTTATACATAATACTTGATACGGTTGAACCACCATGCGTCTCCATGAAAATCTTCATAATTCTATGGAGACGCATTGTTTTAAATTATAAATGAGCTCATTTTCCTGTAATTTACAAATCCTACATTTCTTAAGATTAATATCTGGAGTTTTTTTTAAGTTCCTATAAACTAATTTTTACTTTTTAAACTTGTTGGTGTTTTTGAATACCCCTGGTTTTGTTAAACACAATCAAAAAGCAAAAAAGTTTATTGGACCTTTTCAAAACAAAAATCCAGGGGTTACTAATGAGAATTTATCAATAGCCATGTCATTGTCTTGAAAATATTCAAAATTTTCGCAAAAATATGTATTTTCAAAAATAAAAGAAATTTTATATTTATTGCAATATTGGTATCAAATTATTGCAAATTTCTTAAAATTTCGTTTTTAATAGCATTGATGTGAAAATAGGTACTCAATTTTTTCACAAAGTTATATGTTTAAAAAAAGCTAGATTTTTTAATGTTTTTGCGATATGATATCAAATGATCGGGGTTTTTTCATAGATTTTTCTCGAAATTTTCACACTCAAAATTTTCAAAAAAAACTACGTATTTTCGAAAAAAAAGTACAGTTTTTTGTAATTCTCTAATTCACACAGCAGTTGCCCGCCCCCTCTGATTTGATTAAAACTTTGTTCCTTTATTTTCGATCATTCTAAAAAGACGTGTTTTTCAATAAATTGCAGCCTGAAATGTGGTGATTTGTAAATTCAAAGGGACTTTTATGTAAATTTAACGACCAAAACGAATTTAACGAGGAGCAAAATTTAAAAAAAAAAATCACTGCAAAAAGCTGTCAAAGGCAAACTTATAGGATATTGGACGAACTTTCCGGTAAAAATATTTTCGAGACTGGAAAATCAAGTCTGTCATTTGAAAATTGCAAAAAACCAATTTTTTCAACATTTTTTTTTTAACCGCTGTATCTTCACAAGGATTGGACATAAGACAATAGTCAAAATTATCTGGGGAATCGATTCCCACTATCGGTTTTTGAAAATTTTGACGTTTAGACCACTTTTCAAAAAAACAGTTTTAGTAAATGATTTTTGTATTTTTTTAGGAGAGACATACCATCCTGCATTTTTCGTGAGTCTTTTTGTAACATCTTAGGCTATTTTCTCAAAAAATTTGAACGAAAAAAATGGTGACCTTGAAATTTAACTTTTAAAATTAAAAAATTGAATAATCTCATGAAAGTGGCGTGTAATTTTCTTTCAGTGTATTTTTTCAGAAAGCCCATCCAATTTCCTACAAGTTTGTTTTTGACCACTTTTTGATAAGATGTAACGGCTTTGAGTTACAGTTATTTTTAAATTACAAAATACAAAAATATTTAAGTTACTTACGCCCTTCTCAAATGTCATTTTCGAGTGCAATTGGCTCCATATACACAAAAATGGCTTATATAGGCCTAGGATAACACGTCTAAAAAGTTTCATTGAAATCGGAGAGGGTCGGGTACAAAAGTATTAGAAAAAAATCCTGATTTGAGCTAGTTATAGTTTATTCGTTTGACCAAGTTAACCATCTGCAACCCAACCCCGCCTTTAGACGGGCTTCGATTAAAAAAAATCGCGCCAAAAATCTTTATTTTCAAAAAACTGGATTTTTAAGAAGCATTGGAAAGAAGAATTTTTTAAGGTCAAGAAAATTTTAAGGTTGGAAGTGTGACTTATTTTATGTCACTTTATCAATGTTTTTAAAAATGTAATTTATGCTTGGGTCAACTTTGGCTGGGTTTCTTACTAACATTTCCTCTATATTTTGTTAAAATAAGTATGCAGTTATTTTATTTTAGTGTACCAGGCTATGCCTCTAAGCATTTTTTTACAATTTTAATGATAATGGTATCTTTCGATAGTAGAAAATGTTAAAAACGAGCAAATAATTGAAGAAGTGACTGTAAAAAACCAGATAGGCAAAAGGTAATGATAGAAGGTGGTAAAGTCAGCCAAATACTTCTAAAAACAAACATAAACTTATCCAGATAAATGGAAATTAAAATACTACAAATGAAACAAGAAAAATATAAAACAAGAGAATTAAAGTTTTGAAAAATATAAAACAAGAGCATTAAAGTTTTTCGTAGAACAAACACGAGAAGAATACAAATTTATGAAAAAAAAAGTTTGGGCAGTAGAGGATTAAGGGTATAATCTTTTAAAATGTGGCCCTGTTCCACCCCCAATAACCCAATAAAAAGCACATGCAAACCAAAAATGAAAAAATGGAGACAAATGCATGAAAGTGGAAATCAAATTCCTAATGGCCTTGATATTTCCACAGCTACAAGTTACGAATCGAAGGAATGCTACTGAAGGAAGAATTTAAAGCGAATTTAATATACTTGGAGCCAAACATCAACGCAATGCTGTACGCGGGTGAAGGTAAGAACCTCTAAATATGATCATCAAGATCAAACCATTTCTTCAACGACCTCTATCCCCCCGTCAACTTCCCAGATCTGATCAACAACAAAGCGCTGCAGGAGGTGCTGTACATGGTGGTGGTCGCCGGCAATTTCCTTAATTCGGGCGGCTACGCGGGCAACGCAGCCGGGGTTAAGCTGTCCTCGCTGCAGAAGCTCACCGACATCCGGGCGAACAAGCCGGGCATGAACCTGATCCACTTTGTGGCGCTGCAGGCCGAGAAGAAGAACTGCGAGCTGCTCGAGTTCCCCGGCCAGATGTCGACGCTGGAGAATGCCGCCAAGTATGGCTTCTTTATGAAATCGCTAGCTGATTTGGTACTAATAGAAGGTTTGTGATTTCAGGACGACGGTGGAGCAAATCAGCAACGAAATCAACGCCATCGATACGAGAATTAAGAAGATCAAGCGCCAGATTGAGTTACCGAAGACCGAAGAGGACATCAAGTACCAGATGGTGGACTTTATCAACGTGAGTTCTTTTATGAGTGTAATACAAGACATGGTAGATATTGAAACGATTCTTCAACAGGCCTCCGAGCGGGACATCGTGATGCTACAGAGGGGACTGAAGGAGCTGGAAGCGATGCGACTCCAGCTGGCGGACTTTTTCTGCGAGGACGTGGGCAGCTTCAAGATGGAGGAGTGCTTCAAGATATTCCACAACTTTTGCGAAAAGTTCCAGCAAGCGGTCAAGGACAACGAGAAGCGTCGGGTGCAGGAGGAACAGGCGTTGGTAAGGCGGAAGCAACGAGAGGAGCAGCTGGCACTGAAGCGGAGGCAATGTAAGCGATACTGTTGATTTGAAGGAAGACTTGAAGCTGATGTTTTGGTATCTCTCAATTTCAGCGAATCAACAACCCGGAACTCCGGTGTCGGACTCGGAAAACAGTCTACTCCTGCTGGATCCTTCCCAGTACGACATGCGGTACAGTCCGGCCATGTCCCGGCGGCGGATAGGATCGTTCACCAGCAACGGAGAGCCGGTCATGCTGCGGGAAGACTGTGCCTCCCCGGACATCACTCCGAACGGAAGTCTGCGCCGGCGAAGAAGTCGGGTGCTGTCCGAGGAGGACGAAGGTAATCTCATGGACTTTCTGCGCTCGTCCGGCCACGAAAACGGAAGCCGCGAGCGCAAGTCCGTATCGTCGTACGGGGGCAGCCTGGACCGATCGTGGGCACGTCGAGCGCGCTCGGGCAGCGGTAGCAAGAAGCGTCCGGATCTACTGAACGTAGACTTTGGCACGGACCGGGAGCGGCCCAGTTCGCCGTCGCCGTTGGCCGAATCGAAGCCACTGCCGGTGGAAGAAAACAAACCGAGGTATACTTTCAGATTTAGCTTTGCTATGCATACATTTTCTCTTTACTTTTTGTCGAGTTGAGTCTAGTGCAGCTTGCGTGTGTGTCTCTCTTTTGAAGTAAGTGACTAACCCAGTTTCGTATTTCGGTCTAACACACGGGGGAAAACGGTCTCTACTTCAAGACGAGAACCCAGCTTTGTGTGCGCTAATCATATCTCTTTTGAATGTTTGTGGCTCATCGGGGTAGAATTTCCAGGGAATGGCGCCAAAAGATCGAGTCGTGGCTTCAGGCAAACGAGGCGGACGAAAAGCAGAACGACGACTTCAAGAAGAAGCGAAAGCTGCTCTCGGCAAACCGACGATCGTACGAGACTGACAACGAGAGCGATCGCGGCGGTAGCAAGCTGGACCCGCTGCCGGAGGAGAAACCACCCACGATGACCTCACCCGAGCAACAGCCCGCGTCCGGACTGGCGACGACAAGCTACAAGCGTGTCTACCAAGACTGGAAGCCGTCCAGTGCACTTGAGAAGACTGATGTGGTGGGCACGATGGAAGCAATTGCAGGTAGGAGATCGCCATGGGATCCGCAATCCGAATCCAGTCGCTCAAATCTCGTTCTTTTTTTAGATGCCGTCCCGACCTCCCCGGACAAGTCCGCGTGGCGCAAGTCTAGTCTCAACAGCCAGGAAGATCTGGACGCACGTCGTTACCGAAGACAGCGATCGCGTGAGAACACCGCGCCCAGCTCGAACCTGCAGTCGATCCTGGAGGAGGACAAACGCAAGTCCGTAATCCAAGCTCTAGGCGAACGACCCCCATCCGATCGGCTCCAGATCTACATCCGTCGCGGCTCGGACAATGGATCCCAACCGGAGAGCACAGTCACCTCACCAAAGCAGCCAACCAGCGGCGAAGAGAACAAACAGTCCATCTACATTCGCCAGACCGGCAACGATCACCAACAAGCCACCAAGCCAAAGTCCAGCTCAGCGCAAACGGCTGAGAAGCAATCCTCGATCTACATCCGACCAACCAGCGATAATACTCCGTCCACAACCATCTCCTCGGTCAACTCATCCTGCACCAGCACCAGCAGCAACAACCAACTGCCGGAAGCCGCGGGAGGAGTGGTGGCGCCACCTCCCCGAAGGGCACGCCGTACGCACCACATCTACGACGAAAAGACCAACAACAAGATCGAGATCGATTCCGACAACATCGAAACGCCGCCCTCGATACGAAAGAGCTTCAGCCGCGATCGCGACCAAACCGTAAGTTCGGCCAACTCCTGTCGCAAGATCCACGACACCAAGAGCTCGGAATCCGACGCCAAGACTGCTGCGCAACCAAATGGCCAAACCGAGCAGGAAGTGCTTGGCGATGGCCAGTTCGATCGGTTCTCGCTGACACGCCGAACGCGACGCTTCAAACGACCCGTCGACATGAGCAGTGGCAACGAGACTACCTCACCGGAATCGCTGCCGGATAATCCACTGCTCGCGTCGTCCTCGGATGTGCCAACCGTACGAAGTCCCGTCGTGGCGGCCGTCGCGGAGATTGAATCTACCGAGAAGCAAAAGGAGCTCAGGCTGAAGCGTTGGCAGGACAAGCTGAACAATCCCAGTGCGAGCGACGATCGAGGAAAGGGATCGGAAGCGCTGGCACGAGCGGCTCGGACCGGCAGGAATTTGAGTCGAATTAGCCAGGAAGATGTGCGGAAGGCGATCCGAAGTTTGAAGTCGCCAACGCCCGAGCGAAGCTGGAGTCCGCCGAAGGAGATTGGCACCGTTAAGCTGATCACGCACGAACTCAACGACGAAGGGTTCGAAGAAACGCAAAGCCTCGTTTCGGACACTCCGTCCCACGGGAAGGACAGTACGTCGTCGTGCAACGATTACGGCTCGGACTCGAAGAACAACACCAATACCAAAAAGGTCGTCAAATCCGTCGAGAGTAGCCCGAAGAGGCAACTTCCGGTTCGGGGTGGTTCGACCCTTCCGAGCATCCTCATCACCAAGAACCAATCCGCATTGGAGCGCAGCAAATCGCTGAGGGGAACTCCGCCCTCTCTAGTCAACAAGAATCTGTTACCACGTCGAACGAGTTCGATGCGAAAGTCCGAATCGCCGCTGGCCGGCGGCACGAGCTCACCGGCTGCCAAGTTACAGCACCAGCTGGACGTCGAGCGAAGCAACTCCCGCACATCGCTCCGATCGTCCCGTTCATCCCTCAGCAGTGCCGTTTCGACCAACACCGTTAAAAAGGTGCCACTGCGTCCAAAGTCATCCCCGCTGACCACCGGCACTTCCGGTAGCACCCTCTCCGCCCTGCCCACGTCCTCCCTGTCCCTGCACAGTTCCCCCACAAAGAGGCCACTCAGCGCCAACAGCACGCGAACCCCGCTCTCCTCCGGAACGCCGGCCAGCCGAAGCAGCTCCAGTGGTTCGAGCATAGGCCCGAGCGCGGTCATCGCTGCCGCCAAGAAGCCACCCCTCAAAACCGCCATCGGACCGAGCACTAGCTTTAAAGAAAACCAAAATCAAAACACCGTTCGCAGCCGGCTGCAGAGCAAAACGCCCAGTAACACTAGCATAGCCAACTCCGGCGGCGGAGCGTCCTCGACGTCGAGTGGGTCCACCGCGAGAACGAGCTTGACGTCCCGGACGGCTCCGGCGGCAAACGCCGCGTCGCGAACCGGTGGCTTTATGCGACCCACGACTTCCAGTGCCACGAAAGTTAAAGGAAAGTGAGGATTTTTTCCAGCAGCCATATTTGTTTTACGTTTTCCGAGCAGTTTTCTAGGAAATTTTCCATCTTTTTTGTACTTTATCACGTATACTTGATGTCACTGGTTCCAAATCTGGCTCCGCATCGGTTAGTCGATTGACTTATTTTAGAATTTGACGTTTGCAGTGGGTGCCGAAAAATGTGGTTATGTTACGGCTTACTTACGTCAATGTTCGAACGCGTCGTTGCGTCACAAATTGGTCGGCGGTGAAATTATGACGGCGGAATTAGTGGACTGTAATCACTGTCTTTTAGGGACACGTTCAACTTTCACTTATTTTAAATTCTAGCACGAATGAACGAAAACTTCCGCACTGCACGCGGCCGCGAAGCGAATGCGAAATTTTTTGACAGTTCCACCCTTTGTGTTTTGTTTCCATCAGGTTGGTAGCGCAGCGTGCACGCTGCATGCAACTTTCTGACTTTTGGGTTAAAATCTAACTTCTCGTACTCGGCTCAAAAATTAGGACGCGTTTAAGTGTTTAAAAAGATGGAAAATGTCTTGATTGAAAAACTGCTCTTTTCTCAACAATTTCACCAGCGAAAAAAATTACAAAATTTCATCCCGCAACAGTGCCGGACCGGCCTGCATTCAGAAGCAATATCTCCGTCCATTTAATTTGTACTGACCCCTTTCTTAGCTCTTTTTACTCAATTCTAACTAGAAGAAATCAAGGTCCGGCCACGTTTACAAAGCGGCTTAAACTAATCAAATAGTAAAACGAAAAAAAAACGTTTCGACGCGCACATTTTTCGAATAATTTACAAGAAATCAAACTCGCTCGCAAAGCACAAGCATCTTCGGAGAAGGAAACAAACAAACAAAAAACTGTAAGCGAAATGTTAGAATATTTATATATTTGGTATATTAAGCTGTTGTTTAGAGCTCAGTGAAAAAAAAAACGAGTGCACGCATGTTAGTGACATCTGAAACAGTATTTAACTTATATTTGAATCGCATCGTTACAAGTCAGCCGTTTAATCGAAATATCTTGAATAAGAAAACCCACGTAAGCTTTCGTGAGCAAAATATACAGTTGACTTAAAGCGCAAACGTGTATGCTAAACAATTATTAAAACACTACACAACACACACAACTATTTAACGTTAGAAACTCAAAGTATTTATTTACAAAAAGCGCTTTTACATTCACGAAATGTTCGGTTACGTGAAGCGGGAAAGTCGCACACGCGTGTTGGTAGAAAATGGCGCGAGCGCACAAAAAGAAAAATTAAGAAACCAAGGCTCGTCAATGTGACTAAACACACCAGTTAGTTTGTATATCTAATAAGTTGAAGCTAAAAAGCGGTGCAATCGTTTGAAACATCTCCTTTAACTCTCTTTCTCTCTATTAATTATGCTTTATTGGATGTCCTTCTAGTATAATCGGAAAACAAGAGCAGACAAAAAAAAGTTCGTTACAAAAAAGACTCGCGACGAGCAGCAGTATATCGTATATATATATTAAATTATTTAGAATCGAAAGTAACTCTAATGCTAAGCAATTGTTCGATGGTACTACCGGAAGCAAAAGAAGAAGAAGAAAACAAACGTAACGTGTAACGTTCATAAATAGCTGTTAGAAACAGTTGAAACTTCCCCCATTCACACAACCAAGTAGATAGGTTTACGACTAAAAATAAGCGAAATCTAAACCAGCCAGACAGACATCTACACAAAATGCGTATCGATCCCCAAGTTATGATAAATGCCTAGAATAGACTAACTCATTCCTTCCAAACTAACGACAAACGTCATGTAAATTGTTTTTTTTTTTTCTATAGAATATAAAATGTATCTGGTTTCGGAAAAAGCGACATTTAAATTTAAAAAAATATTTTTGGGTATAAAGTAAACAAAAAAAAACATTCGGAAATAAAACCTTTTGGCGAAAAATAATCTAAATTTCAATCGAACTGAACAAATCGATATTAGTTATTGAGATATACTAACTCACAAACAAATACTACTAACAGTATAGTCGAGAAGGGATCGTCGAGGGTGTGAACGGTCCGGAGTGGTGCGGAAGAGAAAAAAAAAAACAATAACAACCATGTTACTGGGACAAGTTAGGCAACAATAAACAGACAGACACAACAGAACAATATGTTTCATGAGATTGTATAAATTTTAGTAATTGAAATACACTTTTTTACGACGATACTATGGTCACGCGGGCGCTGTTTTTATTCATTCTATAACAATCCGAATAACTGGAAAAAAAAAACTGTGGAGATAATCAAAAGCTACTGATATTTATGGATACGAATATCCTAAAACTCTCAGATCATAATCTGGTCGCTTGACACTTAATTTGATTTCAATCAAAAAATGGTTTTCTTTGAGTTGTTTTTAGAAGCATTTTACACATAGATAGTGTCTATATTTTCATTTCAATTTACTATTTCTGGACCCTGAATTCAGAACCATCATTGACAGTCATTGCCCCAAAAGTTCCCAATTTTTTAAAAATTTTGGACTTCCTAAAACGTTTAAAAATATTCATAACATTTATCCATAAATACCTTCAACTCCATAAATTTATAATATTCCTGAATTAAAAGAAACAAATGCTGAAAGACTTAAAACATTTTACAATTTCTAAAAACATTAATATAAAAGCAAAAAAAAAACAAATGTCTCAGTCTAAAGTTCTAAGCAAAAGCTCAAATTAATTAAAGAAAATAAATGTTTAGGTAATTCCTATTTTTTTTTATTTTCGAGCGATTCCCAAAAAATAATAAAATCCAAGACCCTTTTGTATTTTATTTTTATCAAATTTGTTTTAAAAATCATAAAATTTTATAAAATTCATTAAAGCTTAAGGCTAATAAAAATCAACAAAAATACTAAATTTGAAACATTCCTATTTTTAGCGAGGTGGTACAGCAAAAAAAATATAAAAAATTAAATTACAAACCTATGGGTTAAACATTTGGATGAAAAAAGTGACATAAACTTTGAAAAATATTTGCAACGGCCTTAAATACCTAAATATTTTTTTTTAAGTTTAAATTTCAAAACATTGTAAAAATTCTAAAATTACAGAAATTGACTTTTGCCTTGAAGATCATCAAACAGCTTAAATTCCTAAAAGAAAAGAATTATAAAATTTCTCAAATTTCTGAGTAGCTTGAAATTTATGTTCTAAAAATTCATAAAATTCCTTAAACCTTAAGGCTAATAGAAATCAACAGAAATATAAAATTTGAAACATTCTTGAAATTTATATAAATATATTTTTTTCAAACACTAACAAAATTGACGCACCAAAAACAAAGGAATTTATTATTTATTAAAATTTCTTAAAACACTTGAAATTTTTAAATTTGAAAAACAATTTAGAATAAAAAGAAACCTAATTTTAAAATTTTCTTATAATTAGTGTGTTTATCCCGGAAATTCCCGGGACAAAAACCAAAACCGGGAATTCTCGAATCCCGGGATTTTTTTTATAATTTGTCCCGGGAATTCCCGAAATTGAAAAAAAATAATCAAATTTTGGCCTGGAAACATTTTTTTTGTAGAAATACATTAATCGTTGAATACATAATAACCGATAAGAATTTAAAACAATTACAATTTGTATTAGGCATATATCAGCATTAATTTGGCTTATTAGTGAAAATTGTTGAAATTTGAGGTTACAGATTCACAAAGTTCCTAGTGTTTTAAATAAATTTTATTTATCTCTCTATATTTTTAAAAGACTGGTTCTTACATTTTTGAATATTATTTATTTTAAAAATTGGAAAAATATATTAAACTATTCAGACTTTAGTCCCGGTTTTCCCCAGTTGGCCAAAGCAGAAAAAAAAACAAAATTTATTAAATCGACTTGAAAGATTCTCACTCCTGAAAGTATCATGACGATATTTCATTATTAAACTGAGTAAGAGACGATTTAAGTACAAAATTTTGACATGTGCAAAGAAAACTGTCAAACTTTGTGAATTTTTTTTTCTCAAGATAGGAAGGACCAAATTGGCTAAAAGTGGGAAGACGACACACAAGACCTCCCGAGTGCATGACGATGCCCGATTTTTGAATTTTGCATATTTTAAAAATGCAAGAATCAAAAGCTCTCTAGCTTTTATATGAAAAACATAAAAATATTTTTATCCTATTTAAAAATAAACTTGTTTGAACATCAGCCTTCGTCAGGCACACGGAACCAGTTTAACGAGTGTTCACCAAAATTATGAGCCGATTTGGTCAAAGCAGTGTTGAGATATCGTGACACCCATTTTTTTTAAAACTGCCAACTTCAAATTGTTACATCTCGGCAATGGTACAATCAAAAGTTTTCAAATTTATTTTGTTGATAGATAAAAATATATATTTTAATTTCTTGAAAAAAGAATTAAAAAAGCTTAAATGTGCGCCGATTTACATTTATGTAACCCCTTAAGCAATTTAAAAGCTGTCGTCTATGTTTAGATTGAAGTGTAGATTATCACTAAATAATATAATTGAGCTGATTCAATGATTTTAAGTTTGAAAACATAACAAATATAATGAAAATATAGATTTTATGACTGTTCAGGGTTGTTACGGAAAAGTCGAGAAAAAATCCGCGCCAGATCCGCGCCGACCCCAAAACCCAATCCGCGCGAAATCCGCGCCATATAAAAAAAAATCGCGAAAAAAAATAAAAGGGTGTAACATAATGAATGAAATTTTAATCGAAAAAAGAATAATACAGAAGGCATTTGGATCAGTACCGTTGATCAGTTGTGGATTCATATCGCACCTGTACCAAATGGAATCTTTTTTGCCATTTCTGAAACAATATTAGCGTTTTTACAACACTTTAAATATCGTTGCTTTAAAAACAAATTCAGAAAAAATTAAATTCGAAAATTTTAAAAATTAAAGCCATAAAATAAATCACCAAATTATAAAATCTAGGTATTTAGTGCTTGATAATTCTCGCCAAAACTTTACTCTGGAAAATCGAAACACGAAATTTCTATTATTTCCTTCTCTAAATTTCTCTAAACTAAAATATGACTCCGAAAATGATCCGAACTAAGAAAATGGCAAAAAATAATTTAATAATTTAATAATTTGATAATTTAATAATTTAATAGTTTGATAATTTAATAATTTAATAATTTAATAATTTAATAATTTAATAATTTAATAATTTAATAATTTAATAATTTAATAATTTAATAATTTAATAATTTAATAATTTAATAATTTAATAATTTAATAATTTAATAATTTAATAATTTAATAATTTAATAATTTAATAATTTAATAATTTAATAATTTAATAATTTAATAATTTAATAATTTAATAATTTAATAATTTAATAATTTAATAATTTAATAATTTAATAATTTAATAATTTAATAATTTAATAATTTAATAATTTAATAATTTAATAATTTAATAATTTAATAATTTAATATTTAAATAACTTTATTATTTAACAATTTAATAATTTAATAATTTAAAAATTTAATAATTTAATAATTTAATGATTTAATAATTTAATAATTTAATAATTCAATAATTTAATAATTTAATAATTTAATAATTTAATATTTTAATAATTTAATAATTTAAAAATTTAATAATTTAATAATTTAATAATTTAATAATTCAATAATTTAATAATTTAATAATTTAATAATTTAATAATTTAATAATTTAATAATTTAATAATTTAATAATTTAATAATTTAATAATTTAATAATTTAATAATTTAATAATTTAATAATTTAATAATTTAATAATTTAATAATTTAATAATTTAATAATTTAATAATTTAATAATTTAATAATTTAATAATTTAATAATTTAATAATTTAATAATTTAATAATTTAATAATTTAATAATTTAATAATTTAATAATTTAATAATTTAATAATTTAATAATTTAATAATTTAATAATTTAATAATTTAATAATTTAATAATTTAATAATTTAATAATTTAATAATTTAATAATTTAATAATTTAATAATTTAATAATTTAATAATTTAATAATTTAATAATTTAATTATTTAATTATTTAATTATTTAATTATTTAATTATTTAATAATTTAATAATTTAATAATTTAATAATTTAATAATTTAATAATTTAATAATTTAATAATTTAATAATTTAATAATTTAATAATTTAATAATTTAATAATTTAATATTTAAATAACTTTATTATTTAACAATTTAATAATTTAATAATTTAAAAATTTAAAAATTTAATAATTTAATAATTTAATAATTTAATGATTTAATAATTTAATAATTCAATAATTTAATAATTTAATAATTTAATAATTTAATATTTTAATAATTTAATAATTTAAAAATTTAATAATTTAATAATTTAATAATTTAATAATTCAATAATTTAATAATTTAATAATTTAATAATTTAATAATTTAATAATTTAATAATTTAATAATTTAATAATTTAATAATTTAATAATTTAATAATTTAATAATTTAATAATTTAATAATGAAATAATTTAATAATTAAATAATTTAATAATTTAAAAATTTAATAATTTAATAATTTTAATAATATAATAATATAATAATCAAATAATTTAATAATCTAATAATTTAAAAAAAATTTATTTGATAACTTAAGAACTTTCCTTAAAAAATAAAAATAACAAAATCAATTGTAACATTTTCGTAATTTTTCAATTTAATAATTCGTACTTTTTAGGTTTTTAAGTCTGTAAGTTTTGACAATTTCAAATTATGAATTCTAATTTTTTTATTTTTGAATATGTAAATTCTGAAATTTCAAATGGAACATTTCCATTCGAGCAGTTTTTGCTTTTTTGTACAATGTATTTTTATGGAGCGAAATGTCAAAACTGCTCGACTGTGGGTGCTCCATTGGGAGTAGAATCAATTCTACCTGAATCAGAGTGGTAACAGAAGTTTTGTTTTTTTAATAAACCAAAAATTTAAAAATTTAAATTTTTATATTGAAAAACATAGAAAATCTAAAAGTTTCATTGCTTCAAATTTTTAAAATTCTGTAATTTTTCGAATTTTGTTCTTTTGATTTTAATAAAATTTGATATTTATTTGAATTGTAAGGCAGATGTTTTAAAAATAATGAGTTGTAATGTTATGTTGAATTAATATAACAAATCTCCATACATTAAAAAAATCGCTTCTTGAAGATTATTTGGAAGTTTCATATTAAGAAAAAAAAAAACAATCAATAATTTTTTGAACAAAATTTTCTTCATTAACAACTTCTTAGAAACTGATATTTTCGCACTCAACGAAAAAGAATTAATTTATTTAATTCCTAATAATATTTTTCTTTGTAATTTGAAAGAAATTCTATCGTTATCAATTATTTTGTTTATCAAATTGATATCCGCGCGAAATCCGCGCCTGAGCAAAATTAGCCAGCAAATCCGCGCCAGATCCGCGCGATACGCGCCATCCGCGCCATCCGCGCCATCCGCGCGATCCGCGCCGTCCGTAACAACCCTGCTGTTTAAAAAATTCCCGGGATTTCAAACATATTCCCGTTTCCCAGGAAATTCAAACCCCGCGAAAAATTGGATGCCCTACTTATAATTAAATACCGAAAATATTTAAAAAAAACTAAACTTCTCAAAACAATGTAAAATTTTTAAAATTTCGGTAATTCTTGTAATTCGAAAAAAAAATCTTAAAATTCTTTTTTTTTTTTTTTTGGGAGGGTGATCCAGCCGCACATCGTTGATGTCGAAACCTCTAAACTGGGCCCTCGTCCTGTCACGTCCGTCAGTAGTCTTGTCGTACATTACAACTAGAATCAGATCTGCCAATGAATTAGTACACTTCGACCAAATAAACACTGACGCTGTATGGATCTGACTCTAGAATAAATGCACAGTTGTGTGTTATTCATAAGTCCAAATTGTTCAATTATTCATATAAGTCCAAATATTCATTTGCTAACTACTTTGGATTAAAAATCTAAACTTTAATCTAAAATCCTCTAAACTTAATGTTCAAAACTAAACATTCCTTTAACTGTTGTAGTACTACTTCTATCAAAAACAATAAAAATCTATGAACTGATATACAAATAGGATAGAATCGCGATTTGAAAAAGAAATGACCATTTACGTCAAAAAATCCGTAGATCCTCGATTCGCAACAATGGTCGATACAACCATAATCCGAAAACCGTTAGTTCAACAGATCAACGAATTTTGTCCGATATCATTACATTATTGATTGATCGAGACTCTATGGACAATTTGACATAAAAGAATGCCTAGTATTCTACATCAATCAAAGTTTATTGACAGCATTACTCTTACTTAACAATTGCAACTAACTTTAACACCAAATAGATTTGGAAAGGATACAGATTTATTTTAAATGCTAATGGTAAGCAACAAATCAATTTTACTATCCTGAAGACCCAACCTAAATCCCACATTGTGATAGTGAAAAAGTCACAGAAGCAGCGGTGTCTTGTGCAATTGTGATATTTTCACTATCGGAGAACTACCTAGTTCACGAAGACAGCTTATCGGTCAACGCTTAAGCCCTGGGGCTGCGGCAAAGCGAGTTCTCGTAGCATGAAGTGGTGTCCATAGTGCTTATAAAAAAGAATGTTTACCCAAATTTTAACTAATGCACTAGGATCAAATCATGCCCCTTGACTTTACAAGGCCCAGGGAAAAAAAAAAATCTTAAAATTCTTATAATTAATATCAGGCAGTTCGAGGATATGTTCAATTATAAGAATTTTAAAATGATTTTTAACCTAACCAAGTAACCATCCAGCTAAACTAAAACTGTATCACTGTTTAGCATTTAATACGCATTTATAGCTGCGAGTAATAGCTGATCAGCATTGAGAACAGCACTAACAGCTACTTCAGTGCTGAACAATGGCCGAGTTTGGACTTTACTCGGCTGATTAAGTGCTGGCCTCTACTGTGTCTATCCAATCCTGCGAGAAATGTCAAAAAGCTGAAAGAGGAAAAAACATGATTTCTCTCTATCTCTCTTCTGTTCCTTCCCCGCTCACTTTCGTCCTGTTTTAGATTTGTTTACATCTATATTATGTTACCGACACACAGCTGAACGAGAGGGACGCTTTTTTTGATCGTAGATGCACTGCTTGATGGCTTAAGGAATTCAAGGATTTTTACAAATCAGAAATTTTTTTCAGCAATTGACGTTTTTTTTTAATTTTAAGAAATTTTAATATCGTTTTAGGAATTTCATGGTATTTTGGATTGATTTCTGAATTTAGATTTTTCAGGAATTATAAAATGCTGTGAATTTTTAATATATGTTAAATATTAAAAATTATATTCCATTATTCGAAATAAAAAACAAACAAGCTTTGACAACAATCGATGTCAAACCATCGGG
This sequence comes from Culex quinquefasciatus, assembly GCF_015732765.1. NCBI lineage: Eukaryota > Metazoa > Arthropoda > Insecta > Diptera > Culicidae > Culex > Culex quinquefasciatus. Next base: position 2,713,407 of record NC_051863.1, on the reverse strand, counting down.
GTTCAGTAGAAAAACAGCGCGCTTTCCAAACACAGTCGTGAATTTCAAGTACCATGCACGCATATTGTTTTGGCAGAGTTACTCTGCCAGTTTTAGAATTTGGTTAAATAACTGATCAGTTGAATTTGAATAAATTATGGAAAAATAACTCACCTTTGCTTCGTTCAAACAAGATGAATCTTCTTCACAGCTCACTTTCTCACATCTTCCATTCAAAGGGCCGTTTCTTTCCAACTGCACAACACTACACACTTTCCACAAAATGCATCACTTTATTTCCGCCGGAGACACACTCACATCAGTGCCGTCTCCTCGACTTTCACGTCCGACAGCAGCGGCCCGGCAATCATTCCGTCGTCCAGATTTTCCTCCTTGATCCGGATGCAGGAGGCCGACGTTTTGTCGCTGTAATTGTGCCGCCCGAACCACTCCTCGTGCTCCTCGATGTAGTCGGAGAAGCAGTCGAGGAATTTCAGCAGCAGTTTCAGCTTTTCGTCCGCGATGTTCGTGACGGAGAGGAACTCGGGGAGTTTGACGATCATGCGGGCCAGGTGGGTGGGGCCGTACAGCATTGAGGGTTCCGCGGGAGCGTCGGAGGGGAGGATTTTCCAGCCGAACACGTCTTCGAGGATTTCTTTGGACTGGTAGGTGATGGTGATGCCCGAGGGGAAGGCCGTTTTGAGCAGGGAGAAGGCGAGGGCTTGGGAATTTCCGGGGGAGAGCGTTTCCGGCTTGATGAAGCCGAGTTCCAGCATGAATTCGTTTTCCTCGTTTTTGTGGGAGCGGAGCCGGCGACGGCGCTTTTCTTCCTGGGCGGCGTTGAAGCTTCCCGGGAGAGATGGGTCGACGTTGTCCGTGCCGGGATCGGCCGTGGGAGATTCCAGCTTGACTGTTAGAAGATCGAGTGAAAGATTCGGCGATGCGATGTAGGTAAAGTTGGAGAGATATTCGTCGGAGAGGACCAGCTCGGCTTGTTGGCGTTCTTGCGGGTACAGAAGGTAGTCCTTGAGGGTGAAGTCAAAGTACAATCGTAAGCCATCGGCCACTTCCTTGCACAGTTCGACGTTGGTGCGGATGGCTTCGTAATCCTTGGTTTTCTGGTCCCCCTTTTGGAACAAGCTGTTTCGTCGTCGCATTTTAGCCTGTTCCTGGCCCAAATCGAACAGTTGTCGGATTGTGTAGTGACGGACAAAGTTTTCCAAAATTGTTACGATCGGAAGCTTAACCGGAATCTCCGTCAAAGTCCCCTCCGAAATCATGCGATAATCAAACTCAAGAAACTTTTTCAGCTTGTCCCCGACCTGGAGATAAACTTTGTCCTCCTCGTGGTTACTTTCGACGGAGCTGCTGTTGCTGTAATACTCCGTGTCGACGTCGATTGACGCCGCTGGCCCGTCAACCTGAAACTCAGAGTCATCCCGGCTAAAGCCATTACTGCAAGAGCTTCCCTCCTCCGACAAACTAGGTCCCTTCAACGCTCCATGCCCCGTCAAACTCTCAATTCTCGCGGTTAAACTCTTTTCCCTTTGCTTTTTACGCTCCTTCCGGTAGAGATAGGTCCCCTGATGTAGCTGGGACTTCTCCGCCAAATCCTTCTGAAGCTGCCGATTCTCTTCGGTGTCCTTCAGAATGAAATCCTCCCCAACCTTCCGGTCCCACGAAGAGTTCCAACTGAAAAAAAACAATAATTTAGCGTAGTCCCACGTCAAACCAGTTGCCGGCCGGCAAACTCACCCTTGGAAGTGAATCAAATACTCAATCTTGCCATTCAACCGGCCACGTTTGTCCTTTCCCTCGCAGACCTCCAGAACCTACGAAATTCAAATAATCACGCTTGAAACTTCCCCAAAAACCGGAGAAAATACTTTTTTTTGTTTTTACCTTTGAATCGTACAGAACCCGCGCTTTGTTCGGGTCGGGCTCGTAGCAGAGCACCTTTTCGCCGTCCATAAACTTGTACTTGTACCGCGTGGACACCATCATGTGGGAATCAATCTTGAAGCCGGTTTGGGAGGAAAATTCACTTTTTAAAAGAAGCTTGCGGAATTTTTAAAACTGCGCGCGACACAAATCAACGCGTCCCGGACGTAAACAAATCGTGCACGCTTAAGCAAAACTAACCTTAATTAAGGGTAAATTTTTGAGCGTTCGTATAAGCCGTTACGCTCCAGGATAAAGAAGCGCAAATCTGTTTGTTAAAAATTACAATTGGGTACTAAAGCCCTATGTCAATTTTTATGTACAACGGTAAAAAAAAACAATTAAAAACCATTTATGATCACTGTTTTTCGTTTTAATGCAAAAAAAAATTGACTAGACAACATTTTTTCGATGGATCAACTATGGTTCTCTTGGAACGAGCTGTCAAGTAGGATCTTTTCTGTCAAGAAGGACCGAGATGATAATTTTTCAAAATTGGGTACTAAAGCCCTATGTCAATTTTTATGTACAACGGTAAAAAACACGATCAAAAACCATTTCTGATCACTTTTTTTCATTTTAATGCAAAAAAAATTATAACAAGACAACATTTTTTTCGATGGATCAACTATGGTCCCCTTGGAACGAGCTGTCAAGTAGGAACTTTTTTGTCAAGAAGGACCGCGAGGTAAATTTTTCAAATTTGATTTAAAAATCCATTTTAAACTGTTTGTGGTCGTACAAAGGGTCATTGTACTCAGAAAAATAAGCTTTATCGCTGTAAACAATAAAATCAGCAATCTAAGCTTCATTTTATGACCCAATTAATTTAAAAATCCATTTTAAACTCTTTGTAGTCGTACAAAGGGTCATTGTACTCAGAAAAATAAGCTTTATAGTGGTATACGCACTTCGGAAGGAACCGGCCAAGAAAAAAATCAAATTAGCAGCAGCGGTAGCGCAATCAAATCAGAGAGGGTGAAGAAAAGCCCCAAGAAATCGCTCCCTCTCCTATGTTCTGCTGTTCGTAAAACTGTTTCTTGACCCCTCTCCTTTCGATCTGCATACTAGCCTTATCGCTGTAAACAATAATATCAGCAATCTAAGCTTCATTTTAGGATCCAATTACGTTATTTTTAAATTTTATGACTTAAAATTTGCTAGATTTTAAATATTGTAAGATTTTTTCTGGTATTTTAGGATTTTGGACTTTTAGAATTTTAGAATTTTAGAATTAGAACAACAGAACAACAAAGAGGATACGATTTCTTGAGGCTTTAAAGCCCCAAGATTTCTTCACACTTTCTGGTTTGTTTACGCTATCGCTGCTGTGCATTTGAAATTATTTAAGGGGTCACATTCTTGTAAATTGACAAAAAAGAGTCAGAGGTTTGTGTGACCACACACTTAATTTTATTCAAAATCTGTTTTCAGAGCATTAACATTTACATTTTCATCTATTACCAAAATAAATTTGAAGACATTTGGTCGTATCATTGCTGAGATATAGCTATTTGAAGTTAGCAGTTTCAAAAAAACGGGTGCCACGATATCTCTACACTGCCTTGACCAAACCGGCTCAATATTTTGGTGAAGACTCGTCAAATTGGTCCTGTGTGCATGACGAAAGCCGATTAAAAAAAAATATTTTTTTAAAAAAGATATAAATAGTTTTGTGTGTTTCATAAATTAAATCGTCAAATTTTAAATTTTGATTTTTTAATTTCAAAGCAAAATTTCAAAATCGGGCTTCGTCATGCACACGGAATATGTCTTGAGAGTCTTCACCCCGAATTTCAGCCAATTTTGTCCATCCTATCTCGAGATATCGTGGCACCCGTAAATCAACTCGGTGTTTCGAGAAAAACGCTCAGAAAGTTTGACAGTCCGCTTTGCGCACGGCAAAATGTTGAGCTTAAAATCGTATCTTACTCCGTTTAATCATGTAATATCTTCATGAAACTTTCAGGAGTGATTGAAAATCATCTTTTTACTGGATTCAATAAATTTTCTGTTATACGAAATTTTGTGATTTTCTACATGTATGTAACCCCTTAATACGCAGCTTCAAAGGAAAAGAAGTCAAGAAACAGCATTACGAATAGCAGAACAAATTTGTTTCCTTAAGGAGAGGGAGCGTTTTCTTGCGGCTTATCTTCACCCTCTCTGAGTTGCTTTCGCTGCCGCTGCTGTCCATTTGAAATTTTCCTTACCATGTGCGTATACCCCTTAACCGGATTCCTGAAATATTATTGTTCACAACGATAAACCTTAAATTTCTGAGTACAATGAGTTTTGTACGACCGCAAAGGATTTAAAATCAATTTCAATCAATTTTTTACCGTTGTACATAATTGGGTCCTAAAATGAAGCTTAGATTGCTGATATTATTGTTTACAGCGATAAAGCTTATTTTTCTGAGTACAATGACCCTTTGTACGACCACAAAGAGTTTGAAATGGATTTTTAAATCAACTTTGAAAAATTAACCTCGCGGTCCTTCTTGACAGAAAAGCTCCTACTTGACACAGGAAGGTGCTGTGTCCTATCCCTCGCCTAGGCCAGACCAAAATCCATGATAAAGCTGTCAGACCAAATCTGTCAGACCAAGACTGTCAGACCAAAGAGCAAAGAGTAAACAATCTTGGTCTTCGACGTAGGTGCACACAAATCAAGAAAAGAAAATTTGAAAAAGAATTTTATTTTTCCAATTCAATGACTGCAAAATTTAATGTACGTCAGAAAATGATTAATTTTAATTAAATTTAATTTTTGATCGCGTTTTCGGTTTACACCTGAAGAATCTTGAAATTATTTATACGGATTTGTGATTCCTCTCTTTCCATCATTCCCTTGACTTGACAGCTCGTTCCAAGGGAACCATAGTTGATCCATCGAAAAAATGTTGTCTTGTCAAAAAAATTTTTGCATTAAAATGAAAAAAAGTGATCAGAAATGGTTTTTAATCGTGTTTTTTACCGTTGTACATAAAAATTTACATAGGGCTTTAGGACCCAATTTGCATAGGGCTGCAATAGGGTCCCAAACCCTATTCAAGAAACGAGTAAAAAAATCGAAAACGAAATCTGAGTAAATCTAACTCAAATGCGAGTTATTTTATTTCAGCGTGTACGTTGACACCTTACACTTCTTGAAACTGTCAAAGTTTGTTATTGTTGTGAACGAAATTGGTAAAGCTCAATCGAGTGAAAATATTTTAAGTTATTTTACTTAAATTTTATCAGAATCGTGCTAATTTGACCGAAAATGAACTCCCAATCGACGTTGTACGGCATCCAGAGTACGGCCGGGGCCGTCCCCGTCCGGAACACAAAAGGTACCCTAAATTCAGCTTTTCCCTCTTTGTTCGTTCCCTAACTGGCAACTTCTTCCCTCCCAGGTGAGCTGTCTATGCAAAAGGTGAAGGTCCACCGTTACGTGTCCGGTAAGCGGCCCGAGTACGCCCAGTACGCCAGCAGTGACGAGGAAACGGACGAGGATGACTTCATCGACAACCGGCGGACGGCGGCTGCCGCGGCGGAAGAGCAGCTGCACCGCGAGGCCCGGCGCCGTCACGAGGAATCCGATGAGGAGGCGGCGGCCGAGGCCGTGGACGATCCGCGGTTGCGTCGCCTGCAGGCGGTCCGTGCCGCCGAAGCCGAGGAGATTGAGCGCGAGCGACGCGAACGGCACCGCGTGATTCACGAGCCGGAGCTGGTCCAGTCGGAAGAGGAGGAAGGGGAGGGAGAGCCGCAGGAGGAGGAAGGGGAAGATTCGCGGCAGCACTTGAGACATCGGCAGCGGCCGGAAGAGTCGGATGACGAGGAGGAGGAGCAGGTTGAGGAGGCTAGAGAGAGTGTGCTGCGAAATCGGCGGATTTCGGTTGGTTCCGAATCGGGGGAGTCGGAGGCGGAGCTGAGCGATACGGAGATTGAACGGCGCAGACAGTTCCTGAAGATTAAGATGATGATGCAGAAGCGGGAGGAGGAGGTGCTGCAAAAAGAGGAGGAAGGTCACTCGGAAACGTCGGAGGAGGAGAGTTCCGAGTATGAGGAAACTGAGAGCGAGGAAGAGAACGAACCACGGTTGAAGCCGCTGTTTGTGCGGAAGAAAGATCGCACCACGGTTATCGAGAAGGAACGCGAGGCCAACAAGCAGAAACAGCTCGAGTACGAGGCGAAGAAGGCGGCCAAGGAGCGCCGTCGGCAGACGTTGAAGCTGGTCGAGGACACCATCAAGAAGGACATGGAAAAGATCAAAACGGACAACGAGCCCAACCTGAACGACGTTAACACGGACGACGAGAACGATGAAGTGGAGTACGAGGCTTGGAAGCTGCGCGAGTTGAAGCGCATCAAGCGGGATCGCGAGGAGAAGGAAGCGCTGGAAAAGGAAAAGATCGAAATCGACCGACTGCGCAACATGACGGAGGAGGAACGCCGCCAGGAGTTGCGCCTCAACCCGAAACAGATCACCAACAAGACGGTCAAGGGCAAGTACAAGTTCCTGCAAAAGTACTACCACCGGGGTGCGTTCTACCTGGACAACGAGGACACGGTCTATAAACAGGACTTTTCGGCGCCCACGCTCGAGGACCACTTCGACAAGACCATCCTGCCCAAGGTCATGCAGGTTAAGAACTTTGGCCGCTGCGGTCGCACCAAGTACACGCATCTGGTCGATCAGGACACGACGCGGTTCGATTCGCCGTGGGCCACCGAAAGCACCAGCAATACCAACTTCAACACGGAACGCGCCGGCGGGATGAAGCAGGTGTTTGAGAAGCCGTCGCTGTCGAAAAATAAGCGGGATTAGAGTGGTCAAATTGTATCTTATTAGATTTAAGCTTATTTGATATGCAAGAAATACAAAATATTCCCTTCTCCTTATGTTGTGGCGTTCTTACTCATTGGAAGTTTCGCCAATAAAAATCTGCGTGTTTTTCGCGATCGTCGCCAGCAGGTTGAGGAATTCAAGCTTTTCCTCGTCGGGAAGGTCCTGAAATTAAAAATCGATTTATTTTTGTAAAATTGACGCGGTGATTATTGCACTCGATCGAAGTATTACGATCCTATAATTTGTCGATAGTAGATTGAGATTATTTAATAGATCGACTGACGATCGTGTAAATCTCGATATGTTTTCAAAAATTCAACAATTTCAAAAGACTCAAAAAGAATTAAAAAAAAATACTTGATTTAACATCAAAATTTGATATAATTTAAAAAAAGTCTTGCTTCTTTATTTTTTTTTAAATGCATTTTTTTTAAAATTCAAGAAGGTTTCTCAAATGCCTTAATATTTCTAAAAGTTAAACAAATAAAAAAATCTATGTTTTTTCAAAATTTTAGAATTTTTTTTAGTCAAAATAAAAAAAGAGCTTAGAAATATTGAAAATAATAGCATTTACAAATATTTCATTTTCAAAAACTAATCCAAGAATCGTTTTTTAATAAATGAAAAAAGTATTTTTTTATATCTAGGGGACCATCCATAAACCACGTGAACACTTATTTAAATCGCAGAACTGATAAATTCTAGCAAAAACACAATTGAATTGAATTGAAACAGTTTTTTTTTCAGATTTTTTATTTTATAAAAATTTGAAAACATTGAAATAAAAAAAAGTTTTAGGTCCCTAAATCTTCTTTTCTTTTTTAAATTTTACTATTCTATTATTTTTTTTTTGTTTTTTTTATGATTTGGCATTTTATAATCCTGCTATTTTTTTTAACTTTTCATTAACAAATTTTAAGGATTCGAAATTTTTTTTTTTAATTCGCAGATTTTAAGATTCTACAAAAAATATTGTTATCCAAAAAATGTGGTTAAAAAAACATTTAAATAATTTTTTTATTGTTTTTTATTAATTTAATTTTTTATACATATATTGAAATTGTAAAAAAACCTTTTTTTATTATTTTTTTCAAATCCTAAATTTTTAAGAAACTTCCAATATTTGTTCCAACTTTTTAATTTGTGAAAATGTTTTTTACTTTTAATTTAAAAAAAAAAATGTCTGGGATACAATTTTCGGCTATTGAAAATTTAAGGATATTTTAGAGATGTTTGAAATGTTTGAAATCTCTTCATTTTTATTAAGGGCTTGAATTTGTTATTTGTTATCCGTTATTAGATGTTTAATTTTTTTTATTCTTAAAATTTCTAAATCAGTTAAATTTCAAAAATTTCTGTTATAAAATTTAGGAAATTGTCAGTTGTTTAAAAAGTCAATACATAAAAAACTAAAACATAATAAAAATTTAAAAATATATATATACATATTTTATTGAAGGTAAAAAATTATTTTCAAAAATTATAAAAGTAAATTTTCAAAATTGTTTCTTACACATTAATTATTTTAAAAATATCAAATAAAAAAATCAATACCCAAACATGTATAAAAGTTTAAATTACAAAAAAAAACAAAAACCTTGAAAAATTTCAAATTACCAACTTAAACAAATAAAAACAAAAAAAAAATCAAATATTTTTTTAATCTATTTCAATCTCAACATTAAAAAAATAGCTAATTATATCGAAATTTCAACCTTTTAAAAGCACTTTTTCTAGATTATTTCTTAATTCGAAGTGTTTTTAAATACCGTAAAACGGGGTGACTTTGATAGGTTTGCGATTTTTCCGCAAAATGAAGAGTACAATTAAAATACGCAAGGAATGGCTTAGAAACATACTGACCATGGTAGAGAAGTGTTCAAAGTACCTCAAGAAGAACTATTCATAAAATTTTGACAAGTTTAAAAAGTTAGTTAACTATATTTAAGAAAATGTTGATAAAAGTCATTATTTTAAACTTCTCAAAGTGTCATGATTTTCTCAATGAGAATGATTTTTAATCGGAAAACGGAATGCATTTTCGGATTCTTTGGACAATTTTCCATTAGGAGAAGGTTAAAAAAGTTTGTAAATAATAAATAATATGTGTTTTTGAAACACAATTAAAAAAATCTCCAAATTTATAGGCAATTTCAGTTGAATGAATTTCATGTAAAATGTGAAAACTTGTGATTCGTGCTTCGAATTCATTATAAAATGCAATATAAATCGATAACTTTATAAACAAAACTAGTTTTAACAAATTTTAGGCAAAATTCCAACTATTTAAATATTTTACCTAAAGTTTATATGTATTTTGATAAAAAGCTTATACACTTAGTAAACTAAATATAAACATTGATTTTTTTCTTAAAAACTATATCAGCTACCTTAGTGATGGTACATTTAGCGTACAAATAAAGTTTGAACATCTTAAATATGATTTTAACAAGAAAAACTATGACTATCAAAGTCACCCCGGAATTAAAACTAAGAATTTTTAACGTAACTATTTTTCTAAACATTATTGAAAAAACATTTTTTCCGAAAAAGTGCATGGACTTTGTGTGGTCTACCCCAGTACATGTTTTAAAAATAATAATCTTGAGAAAAACCGTACCTGTTGGAAAATATTCTAAAAACAAATTGAAATCCTATCAAAATCACCCCAGTTACGGTAATTTTATGTTTTCCAAAGTTTTTTTCATTTACAAAATTTTTTTTTAAACAGTTTTTATATTTTTAAAATTTCTTATTTTTAAAAATTATTGAAATAAAAATATTTTTTTTTATTTTTAAGATCTCTATTTTTCGTTTTTATTCAAATTTGTAAAAATTATGCATCGATTCAAAATTTTTACAGTTGAAATGTTTTGTTCAGAAGCGTTTATTAACAATTTTGAATTAAAAAAAAATGTTTAAAGTATCTAAAAAGTTTGAAATCTCTTCGTTTAAAAAAAATAAGAGCCTTGAATGCTTGAATTTAATGCTGCAGACGCAAACTGGAATTACAAATTTTGATCATAATTTCTCGATCCACGATCAAGATTTTTCGATAGTAAAATTTCGACCGTCGATGCCAGATCGAAATCTTACGATCGAGACATATCGATTGTGAGTCGAGAAATTACGATCAAGTGCAATAATCAATCACCACGTAAACCAAAAGACAAAATTCTCACCTTAAAACAGTCCTCCAGGATCAACAGCTTGCAGCCCTGCACCGAAAGGAAGCATGCGAAAAACAGCAGATGCAGCAGCGCAGGTTCGTCCAGCAGGGGGTGGCGTCCACGACCTGGATCGTCGTCTCCGACGAACTTCATCCCGAGTCCTATCGTGTTTTGCAAGCTGAACACGTTCTGTGGATGAAAAGAGATTTTTTTTCTAGTTTGAAAAGCAACAAAATGACCACCCTAACCAAAACTGCATTTGTTATGCTCCATGCAAAGTGTTCACGCCGTTCACGCGATAATGCAGATGAACCCGCGTTCTAAAAATAGATTTTCATAAACACAAACACAAACGTTCACTCGCGACATAACCCCCGTAAAAAAATCCGACCATTTGCCTAACTTAGTCGGGTCTAGTCGGGTGGTTTCGGCCGACTCGTTGGCCAACGAATCGGCCGACCGGGCAACAGACTCTGGTGGAAAATCAGTTGTCGAAATCGGCCGACGAAATCTGACGGAATCGGTTATAAAAACAACCGTTTTTTTACCGATTTAGTCTGTGAAAAAAAGAAAATCTGACTCAACCCAATTAAATCGGCTAACTGGTTGGTCGTTTTTGATTACCCGATTTCGTAGGGTGTTTCGTCAGATCAAGAACTGCCAATTTTTTTACGGGGGGTGCAACGCCGTCTGTCTACGCACAAAAATTCACCCCATCTCACAACCACCACCGCCGAGCCAATCCCGTTCTACCAGGTCAGTTTTGACAGCGAACGGACGTGGACCTCAGTAGGCGCGTCTTTCCTCATAAATCTTCAAGAAAAGGGCCCGGAATCTTCGTCCAGCAAGCAAGGTAAGCGAACCCGACGAAACATTTCGAGTTTAAACAGCTAACGGGAACTGTCTTGTCTTCCCCACACAGTGAGAACCGGTTGACCGGCACGGAAACAGGTACTTCCTTTCGGCAAAACGCACACACGC